>NW_007579743.1:0-7291 GCF_000690725.1 Stegastes partitus
GACCCTAATGAGAGCAGGAAGGTTCAGTTACACTTTGCAAGACGCACTTTGTCGTGCAATTGATGCTGAAAACAACCCTGAAGCAACTCACGGGTGTTGTAATCGTGCACCAAGGGATCGGTCAGACCATTTAAAAGCAGAACTGGAACATCGCTGTGACAGTTATGAAAACAAAAGACGTGACGCAGCTCGTCAGAAGAAGGTAGACGTGCAGAACGGCTCTTTGCAACCTTAAAGTGAAAGTTGCAGGTTTAAAATATGAAAGCAGCTTTGAGGGAAAAATAAAGTAAACGTGCCACTCTGCGGTCTAAAACATGCCGTTACCGCCATCGACCAGCAGGGGGCGACTCTGCTGGTTGCAAAAAGAAATCTGATCGCACAGAAGTCAAAGCATTTTACATCAGACTCTGCTCTCAAACACTTATGTGTTTAATCAAAGCAAATTCATTATTCCTTTTTGTTTTGGCATGGCCTATGAGCTGGTCGTTTACTACAGCACGTCCTGCCAAACGGTGTATAATTTCATATGGATAGACACAGTGTGGTGTTATGTAACTGTAATAACCCACAGGTCCAACCGGTTGTTTCAGAACGTACAAAACAAACGCACCTTTTTTCATGCAAAACAGCTTCTATGCTTGTTACAGACCTCAGTTATACGAGTTTAGACCCTAAAGCAGCCTTTTTGAAAAAGTAAAGAGCAGCAAATGAAACGTTCCGTCATGAAGCATAAAGCATTTTTTCAGAGTCACCACAGTGCATCCAAACACAGCAGTCATGAACAAACACGTCCAGCAGCCTGCGGTGCTTCTCCCGTCAGGCTGTACATGCCGTTACCTGTTCTACACGACACCGCTAACAACAACATGCCGTGTGCATCCACTGAACACCGCTCGCTAATTATGTAATAGAACAGTGTGTCATTTAGTTCCAGCATACACAGCTGATTATTGTTATAAGGCTGAATAAATACCCAGGAATCATACACCGTGTAATCTGAAT
This sequence comes from Stegastes partitus, assembly GCF_000690725.1. Taxonomy (NCBI): domain Eukaryota; kingdom Metazoa; phylum Chordata; class Actinopteri; family Pomacentridae; genus Stegastes; species Stegastes partitus. The sequence continues at coordinate 1,003 of NW_007579743.1, forward strand.
CTAATCTAAACTGAAACTAGATTCTGAAGCTGACGTCACAGGTTTAGGCGATAACAATGCAACTGTCAATATTGTACTTACCCACACAGTGACGCTTGGTGTTTGAGTTGCCAGTCCAGCCTCGGATGTCTCCGGCCGGGGTTATACTTTCCATATCTGCAAGTACATGAAGTCCACTTTCCCAAGTCTGCAAGAGTCCAGGCGGACGTACAGCGCATGTAGGGAATGGAGTCCTTTGAGCAGAAAACCGACAATACTTTGTTGGTTTTCCCTCTTTGGAACAAGACAAAGTGTCAATAACAAAACAATACATTCAAAACATCCAACGTAGGTTCCAACATTTTAAAGGTGGTTTCTTACTTTGGAATATCCTTTAATTTTCTCCACCACATTCTCTGGCAAGTTGCTTTCATTGTTGCGACAGACATTACAACGGGGCGACCTTTCTAAGCTAAAAGGTTTAACAGTACCATACGTTCAGAGGAACCATAAAGATAGTCTGAAAACCAACAAAGAAATGTCAGCTCAACGAGAACATCTAGCTAAAGTTAGCTCTTAATGGCCAACGTTATATCCTGCTGGCCATTCCAGTCTAGGACTAACATTAGCTACTTTTAACTACTTGTAATATCAGGATCAAACTCTAGCAGCCAAAATTAGCCAACATTAGCTAGTATTAGCCATTTTCAACTGCTGGTCATGCTAGAATAAAACTGTAGCGGCAAAATTAGCTAATATTAGCTAAGATTAACCATCCTAAGATACTTGTCATGGCAGACTAAGATTGCAGCAGCCAAAGTTAGCCAACATTAGCTAATATTAGCCACCTTCAACCACTCATCTTGCCAGGTTAAAACTCTAGCAGTCAAAATAAGCCAACATGAGCAAACATTAGCCACCTTAAATTGCTAGTCATGCCAGACTAAGATTGTAGTGGCCAAAGTTAGCAAATAACAACTAGCATTAGCCATCCTCGGCATACCAGGATGAAACTGTAAAGTTAGCCAAGATTAGCTAACATTAGCCTGTTTATATCTGACTGTAGCAGCAAAAGTTAGCAAATAATAGCTATAAATAGCCACCCTTAAATACTGGTCATAATAATGATTTTAATGCTAACACGTTTAATATTTCTTGCTTCAAAAGTCACAGAGTTTCACACTAAACCTCGGTACGGTCAAATGACAGAGCTGTAAATATACAGAGCCCCAAAACAAACAAAGCAAAAATGTGACTAATTAGATCAATAAACATTAAATCACTGTTAAATTCTTCAAATGGAATGTATGCCGAAATATTTTTTTTAAAAAGGGGAAGGGAACAAAAGGAGTTGAAAATAAAGAACATTTTTCAAGTTGATTAAGGGGAAATGTAAAGCTTTTTATTACATCCCATTTAATAAGTTAACAGTATTGTGATACCTTTTGTTTCTGATATCTTTGACTTGATATTTTTCTGCCTTTTGCTTGTTTTGGAGTTCCATAAAAATGAAGTGAAACCATTAAATTGGACGTACGTCCATAAGAATCCCTCAGTGTTTAAAGAAGTCATACACAAAACTCAAACACCTCCAACTGTGAAACATATTTAATACTTTGACAAATGTTGTGAAAAATACTGTGACTCTCAAAGAACATTAAATCCCAGTAAACATCCGACCAGAACTATTTACAAACCACACCAGTTTTATCGTGGCACTGTTGAAGAACAATACTTGTGTTTTTACAGGTTTTACACCATTGACGACAAATCCTCTACAATTCATTCCTGTTGATCATTTTCCAAATTATCCATTAGTGTTTCGATTGATCTGTGTCCTTCCAAGCAGCCGTTTCTTCCTGTTCAGTCCAATTACAATCAAGTGCGCTCTGATTAAAGTGTTGCTGAGAAGGTTGAGGATCTAAGACTTTGGAGTAAAAACTAATAGACAAAAAACTTGGAAACCAGTGGGAGGATTGTGGGAGTTTGGCCATTTCTTGTTTAAAAAAAATAAACAGCTGCATGAATTCTCAGATCTCCAGGAAGAACAGATGTACAGTGATTAGCCACCATCCTGTCCATAGCAGGCTAAAAATGGACCATCCAAAGTGAGCTGATGTTAGCTAGCATTAGCCTTAAGCTTAGGGTCATACCAGGCTAGGACATAAGCCATATTAAGCTACTGGTTGGTGGTCAAAGTTACCCTCCTGAAAAAAACTATACTGTGACGAAAAGAATGAATATATAAAGGGGTGACAATATAATGCAAATCTGACAAAGTGCAATCGAAAACAATACCCTAACACCAAAGTTTATTTCAAACTTAGCTCTTCATTACAAAGCTTACCCGCAATTTCTATATTCGTCTATCTCCCGCAGAAACTTAGCCTGGATGCAAGGTGGCGCTAATTTTACAGGAGCAACCCCGTAATCAACCCTTTTAGCCTTTCTGTTTCCATTGTCGCGACCCAAGTGAGGATTAAGCGGTGTATAGATGATGGATGGATGTTTCCATTGTGGCACAGCAAGACGTTAAGTTCGAGTGCTCCAAAACGATGACAAATAGTAGTTACTGGATGTAGGAAGTAGAGCAGTGGACGAGTTTCATGTCAGCTTACATGTAATAGTGTAACAGTTATGCTAGTCTGCGTTGCTTTAATCCAAATAAAATCACTGTGAGCGAGGCTGAGGACGGGAGGCGTTGACTCAAAACAGTGACGAGAATTATTTTGCATGCAGGGAGGCGAGCGCTAACTTTAAAATAGACAAATGACCCCCAAAAATAAATAAAAAATACGGCAGGGCTGCTTTATTGACGATCCAAACCTTTGGCAAAACATTTCAGTCTAAAAAATGGGAGTTGTTTTCGCTTCCTGTAGTGACCTGGGTTTAAAAACCACAACAAGCAGATAGTGAAAGTAGAGGCTTATACCAACAAGCTACATCTGGTTAGCCAGACGACCTGAAACGGTGAACTGTACGACGAAGACGACAATGTTTGAGAGAAGGTTGCTACTCAACAAGGACAGTACGAGTTTATCCAATCAGCATTTGATGCATAATAATAGAAACGGTTCAACTTGACGCTGTTCTTTTAGCTGTACGATAAAAGAGCGCTACAGCCAGGCGATGGTTAGCTTAGCTTAGCACAAAGCGCTAACCCGGCTGTGCTCCAATCTAATAAAATCCACCTTAAACCACCTCTAAAGCTCACTGATACTGTTGTGTCGGGAGATATTTTGGTTTATTGTCGAGGTGTTCGTGATATTTTGTCCACTGACTGAGTTTATTGTCGTAGAATTAAAAGCTGCCTTAAAAGGTGGAAACCAAACAAACAAACGGATGGATGGTTTGGCAACAGTAAGAGGAATGCAAAGTGCACATTACCAAAGCAGCAGTGTGTTGTGTTGCTGACGACCTCTGACCCCTGGAATGGGTTTGGGTCAATGAGTCGGTTTCAGGCTGAAACCGGAGCTCAGCTCGTAAACTTCCACCGACTTCTCTCCTTCTGACAACAATGACATCAGACAGTCCTGCTGAAACGCTGCCTGCTTTGCCAAGTGCTCGCAAATCAGCTCCCGCTTCGAGCGATCACACGCCTCAGATCCAGCATTCTTTGTGATACAATCTTTTCTTTGGCTCTCGTCTCCGGTGAACCTGAGCTCAGCCGGTGGAACTCGTGCTCCCTTTTTGTTGCAGTTGTTTGGACCGAGCTCAAGGTTTAGCGCCGGAGACGATGGATTCCTTTTGTCTTGAAATCAGATGACCACGTGCACATTTACAGTCTGAGGGCTTTCTGCTTCTCCAGATGTTTATAAAGATATTTGTGACATTTTAAATCGACATGTCAAATACTTTCCAAAAAAAATGTTAGAGAGCTCATCGACCAACTTCGAGCAGGTTGTTTTGATGCCAAAAGTGAAGCTGTCATTAAAAATCGACGACGCAAACGTCAACTAAGGATATTTTCTTAAGCACATGTTGCTGCAGGTCACAGTGACATAAAACTAAACATAAAGAATACTTTTAATACCTGATCATAAAAATAAACATAAAAGTCATTTTCATTTTACTTTCATAACTGATTCATCGACAAAAACAAAAGTCATGGTCGTCTGATCCAATTTGTTTTAAATATGGGCCATTTTTCATTGTGAGAAAAAAAAAAGTGCTAAAAGTGGGTCGACTGTTGATTTTTAAAAATATTTTCTCAAAGTATTTGATATATCGAGCTAAAATTGCACAAAATCCTGATTTGATGCAATGAAAAGCAGAATTTGTTGTAAAAATATGATCATGTTAGATAAACTACACATGAACTACTTTCTCATTTGTAGTCAGGTTGACGTAAACGGGTGTTTGTTAATCCAGATGAACAGCACTGAAGTTCTCGGTAAACCTGGAATCGTCCAAATGAAGTTAATCCAGAAGTTGAGGTCTTTAAAGAGGAGAGCCAGACTGATGTCCGTGAAAACGATGCAGCGATTTGTGTTTGAGGAACGCGGCGATCGACGTCGACCTTTTCACCTTCGCTGCGTCCGTGTACGTCTGCGGCCGCTGTCCGGAGGCCGAGGACAGGTGGTGGCGGCGGCGGCGGCGTTGCTGCTGCTGATGCTGCTGCTGCTGCTCCCAGCTGGAGTCGCCTCTCTGGACTCCACCTTCTCCGGTCACGGCTGCTCGAGCCGGAGCTCCCAGCAGCTGGAAGATGTCGAGCGGCGCCGTCCGACTCAGGTACTGCCAGGGCCTCTTCCCCGCCGTGTCCCGCAGCCGGACGTCGGCGCTGAACTTGCCAACCAGCAGCCGAATGATGTTTCTGTTGCCGTGGATGGCGGCGACGTGAAGAGGCGTGTGGCCGCTCGTCGCCTTGGCGTTCACGTCGAAGGCCAGACCAGCCTTTTCAACTCCGTACCTGAAACCACAGCCGGAGGAGAGAGAACGTCAGTGCAAGAGGAATTTGAGTCCTTCTGTCTCAACAGTTTCTGCCTCGACTGTTTGTCATTTACCTGAAACTTTTAAAGCATTAAAACACAGTTGAACATTTTAGCTTTATCATTGAAATACTTCGTAATATAATTTTCTTTTTCTAACTGCCGTCTTGCAGCACGTTTTTTCACGCATTGACATTTAGGGCTACGTCTCGACGACAACATCTCGGGAACTATTAAGAAAAATGAAGACATGCGTAGCTCTATGCTAACTGTAGGCATGTTGCGTAACAAACTAACCGGTTAGCTCAACGCACAGCTGAGCCTGAACTCAACTGAAGCTAACAAAGTGCAGCTAACAGCAAAAACTGGCTGAACGTCCAGCGTGTGTGACACAGAGTGAAGTTGGACCTTGTGGGATGATAGAAAACGTAGGACCAGCCACACACAAAATGAAAACTCGTAATGTGGCGCAAATACTGTGAATCGTGCAGACGTCACCCGGCAGCCTCGCACTGGTTCGGTTCAGTCTTTACCTTTACCAGCTTCCTCAAAGGGAACTGTCGGGTTTCTCTCTATTATAACTTGACCTCAGCGCCCTGAGATGTTGCAAACTGGCGCTACATAAATTCAATAAATGGATATAAAGGCTCGCAGCGCTTCGAACAATGTCCCATTAAAGGTTGGATAAAGTTGTGAACGTTCAGATTATTAGAGCTGACAAACGTCCAGAAAACCACCAGAGCTGTAATCCATGTGAACACATCACTGAGTAAATGCCACAACGCTCTGCGCTATTCTAACTATTCGCTTCGGTTTCAGGATGCGACATAAACCAGCCCGTCCTGTTCCACAGAGGAGCTGTCGGCCGCCTACCACAGAGTGTTGAGGACTCGGTGGTCTCCATGTTTAGCGATCCAGTGCAGAACGGTGAAGCCGGAGATGAAGTCTCGCTTGTTGAGCAGCGACGAGTCCTCTCTGAACAGGGAGTAGATGTCCGGCCAGGCGCCCGCCGCCCCCTTCACCAGCCAGGCGTGTTCTCTGGGCTCCAGGGGAACCAGCGACTGATCAAACAAGGAACATGGAGAGCATCAAGCATCATCACTCAGTCGTACGTCTTATAGAATGTTTCAACTTCAAGAAAAGAGAGAATTAGCTGGGACTTGGTCAGTAGGTCAACTTTCAGACAGGAACCAACACCACACCTGAACTCTGGGAGCAATGTTTAGTCAAATATACCACTTCATGAAACATAACCATATTGTTCTACAAGCTTTTTATAATATTTAAGATGTTTCTCTACTTAGTCTTGACCCAGAATTCAACTCAGGTGCTGCGTAACATCTAATCAAGCAACAGTCATGCAGCTCAAGCTCTGATTGGAA
>NW_007579743.1:7816-11341 GCF_000690725.1 Stegastes partitus
GGTGTCCTCCAAACTCTAATTTGATGACCAAAACTCAATTTTAGTCTCCTCGGACCAGAGAACCTTCTTCCAGGTGACGTCACAGTCTCCACACGTCTCCTGGTGAACTCTAGTCCAGATGTAGTATTTTTTTTCCAACAGCTATCAGTTGTTGTATGAACAGTCTCTCCCAGCTCAGCAGATGAAGTTTTTAACTCCTTCAGAGGACTCATAGGTGTCTGGGTGGCCTCCCTCTCTAGGCTCAGTTTTTAATGACTCCCTGCTTTAGGTGGATTTACACCTGTGCCATATTAATTCCATTTCCTAATGATGGATTTAAGTGGACTTTACAAGATATTGAGTAACTTGGAAATGTTCTTGTATCGTCTCCTGACTGATGCTTCTCAACAACCTTCTCCCAGAGTTCCTGTAGTGTTCTTTAGTCTTCATGGTGTGGTTCTATCCAGGAGAACTGATTCACTGTAGTCAGATGATTATGTTCAGCTTTTAGCACCAACTGGCTGAACCTGTGTTGAATTAGTCACTTTAAAGGGCGTGAATACGAACACAAACACTCACTTTACATTTTTAACAATCTGACAATAAAAGGCTGAAACTTCCAAGAGGCTGAACACGTTTTATAGCCTCTGTAGTTATTTATATCTTCTATGTCCTTCTCACAGAAGACATTTAACATGCAAACGTAGGTGGACAGTAATCAGCACTGATGTTTACATGCATAGAACCAACACCGTTAATCGTTCCCAGTTCACAAATCCGTGCAAACCGACACAGTACAGTGCTTCTCAGTCCTACCTGCCGACTGCGACCTTCATGGTGAGCAGGCGAGGAGGTGATGGGGAGGCTCCTCCTAACATCTCCCTTCTCGCTGACGTCCACCAGGCTGCTGATGCTGCCGCACCGAGGCGGCGTGGAGCAGGACGACAACGAGGAGGTGGACAGGTTGTAGCGCAGGCTGAGCGAGGAGGAGATCCGGTGGAGGCGGTTCAGCCGGGCCGCCTCACTGCTGCCCGGTCCTCCTCTGACGCCTCCGGCCTCCTCCTGGAGCAGCTGGTCCAGGTCGGCCCCCATGCTTCGGCACATCCGGCTCCTCAGGCGGCTGCTGACCCGCCGGGCCACCGTGGGACGCTGCCTCACCTGTGGAGAGGAGGCGGAGCCGTCGCTGGACTGGGCATCCTCACGGTCGTCACAGAGGTCACCTGTAAGACGGAGGACAGGGTTCAGGACACTCTGAACAAGCTACCTACAACAGACCAGATAGAAAGCCTTTATTACCAAAATACAAACGAAACTGGAAATGCGACTAAAGTGCACGACATTTGAGGCATTCAGGAAGTGAGACAAACGTATATCGAACAGGAGATCATGTATGTAGCCCAGTAAGTAATATAATGATGCTGCACAAGTAGGAAAACCTGATCGCAAACTGGAGCTAAAGTGTTTACAGCTGCTCTAAGTGGCTGCAATTTAAAAATGAATTAGATGCAATGAATTATTCAAATAGGAGTAAGATTGTGGAGCATCGACGGCGCTGAACATCTGGAAAGATTTGCTATTTTTGTCCACAATGAAGCCGAGAGACGAGACGAAACCTTGTCTACGTCCACGTTTGTCTGATTACCGGTTTAACAAAACACTCCTCCTGATCCAACAGTGCACATGTGGACGGATCGAGTTTCAGCCGCTGTCACAGGATCCGACGGACGCTTTGTTTGAGGCAGACTAACAATCTAAAGAACGATCTGTTTCAGGTCAGAGTTTCTGTCACGACAAAGCTGTGTCAGCAGATATTTGTCCTCTTTGTTTGTTGTGTTTCAGTCTGAAATGAGTTTAAAGCAGCGAGTGGTTCATCTGTGTCGATGTTTCTCCAGCAGTCATACAGACGACCAGTCAGGCAGTTTGTGATGTTTTCAGATTGTGCATATTCACAATAAGACACTTTCTAAAACTGTCACAAAAGACCAGAATTAATGATCTGATGTTTCCTGACGGGTCTCAGCTGAGGTCTGACTCAAGTTCAACAAATCCATCTTTATGTTACCTGGTTTAACTTAACCCGACAACCGACAAACAATCACGGACAAGTCTACCGGCTCCAGAGTGGAACACATAGAGAAAACTATGTTAAACCTGTGGAGAGGTGCCACGGCATCACTCGGGCTGCAAACTTCTGCTCGTCGTGGAGCTGGTCGGTGGAGCGATGCAACGGAGACGAACGGGCTGGAGGCTTCTGGTCGTCAAGGAGATTTCCCGTCGAGTGATGCCAAGGTATCGTGGTCTTACCGTCGCCGCGACGCATCGCAGACTCGGGATGCGCTGCTTGGACCCGCTGGAAGGCGTCGTGGGTTTTAGCCACGCCCACACGCTCACCTGGAAATGAAACCGCGCCTTTAATATAGACTCAAACGGGAATTTCCTTCTCATTTAGCTGTTAAAATGGAAAAATGCTGCAGCTCCCCCAAAACTGGAAACATTAAAAAAACAGCAGAAAGGTTCGCGACCAAAAAGGAGCCTAAAACAAACATTAACATGCACAGAACCTGTGTTAATATCAGTGTAAAAATACATTTAAAAACGAGGTTCAGACGTGTGATAAATGAGGCAACAAACAAGTGACGGCAGATTCATTATTTGAATAAAACAGAAACTAAAGATGGTTGTTTTTTCTTTAGGAAATATCTGAAAGTTTCCAACACTTTAAATCCCTTTTTCAGTTTGTGTCACATAAGATGTAGCCTCTAACATTCAGCTAAACTTTGGATTTTGTAGGTTTACTTTTCTGGCCCACAAATGTCACTAAAGATCTCAGACGTTGGCTGTTTCTTGGTACATTCGTCTTTACGCAAATGTTCCTCAAACAGGAGGCTGCAGCTCTTTGGTCGGGGACTATTTTCAGCTGGGGATTAATACACATCTGGTTCTCAAGTGGATCTTTCCTCCACGTTGAGTTGAGTTGAATGTTGATGTTCACGTACCTGCTCTCGCCTGCAGGTCCTCAGAGCTGCTGTTCCACCTCGACGTTCTCGGGGAACCGGACGGAGGCCAGTCGCTGCTGGAGAAGGAGGCGTCAGAAGATGGTGAGAAGATGCTGCCGTGGCCGGAGGACAGACCCGGATGTGATCCTCGTCTGGGCTCCACCTGGACGCCTTCAGGCTGGACGTTGTGGCGCGACGGTGCCTCTGTGGCTTGGCGTGGAGATCCAGATCCAGGTCTAGGTCCAGGTCCAGGTTCTGAGCTCCTTCCCCGAGGAGTCAATGCCTCCATGTCCTCCACGTAAATCTGAGGCAGCTTCTTCCCCGATGAAGACGAGGATGGAGCAGGTGGGTCCACGACGCAGGGTGACGAGGCCGACATGGCCCTCTGAGCGTCACTGAGCGGCACGTTCAGGGGCCACGCTCCTCCTGCTGAACCTGGTCTGGCCAGGACCTCCTCCTCTTCCTCCTCATCCTCCTCCTCATCGTCATCATAAGAAACCGCACTTTTGTAGCTTGGCCGGTGTCTGATGCGACGTGGAGCGATGTGGCG
>NW_007579743.1:11769-98321 GCF_000690725.1 Stegastes partitus
TCAGCTCTCCCTGTGAGGCGTTCAGGGACCGGCTGGCCGGTACCGGGGCCAGAACTCGCTCTCTGCTGCCCCAGCTTGGTGCTGTGCAGCGGGGCAGCTCCAGTCCTCTCCTGGACCCGAGTCTCCACCTGGACAGGTGAGCTCCTCACCTGCTGCTGTCTCGGGTTAGGCTTCGCCTCCACGTTGTTGTTGTTGTTCAGCATGATCCCGGCTGCAGGGAGGCTTGTTTTCAGGGCGGTTTCTCCCGACGGGGCGGGTGTTGTCTCCTCCGGTTTCTGCCGAGGCTTCTCCGTGCTCGTACCGGGGCTGCGGTGCGCGTTTTCCGGCGTGCGCTGGCCGTTGGCCCCGGCGTGGAGCCGCGGAGCCCCGGAGGTTCCTCCTTCAGCGCCTCCACCCGGAACATGGCCCCGGAATTTCTTCCTGAGAACCACAAAAGAAACTCCGTCCGTCTGCCTGACGGTGGCCACGGAGTTGACGAACTTCTTGAAGAGCTCCCGGTTCCGGTCCCGCTCCGCGTGGTCCCGGAGGAAGGGTCTGAAGTGCAGCAGGAGATCCGCGTTTTTCACCGAACCTCCGCTGCTCTGGAGGAAGTGCAGCACCGCGTCCTGGGTCAGAACCGCGTCCATGCTGGCGTCGCTGTGGCCGGGCTGCGAGTCTCGGGCTGCTCCCGCCCTGCTGGTCTCAAAGGTCGGAGCCGTTTCTGTCAGACCAGAATAAGCCCCGCCCACCGCAGGTATTTAACACCTGACTCACCTGCTGCATTCCTGCAGGTAACCCGGATGTGTGTCAAACAAACAGCTGCAGGGACTGAATGTGCAGAGAAACGATGCACAAAGATCTTTTTTATTTTCTGTGTTGTGACGTTAAAAACATGAAAACTCAAGTTTCTTTGAAGCTGATCATAAATATTCATCATAACTGACTAACAGTGATCATAAAACGACTTTTAGGGCCTTTTTGTTCTACATGAGATTAGATAAGATAAAACAGGACTGAAGTAAATTATTGTGCCGGATGTTGAAAACCAAATTACATAATGTGAGATTCAATGCAGCTAAAATAGAAAAATAATAAGACATAAGTACAATACATGACATAAAAAACAAATAAATCATCTAAAACAAGACTAGAATAGAAAACTAAGAAGTAATACTGACGTAGTGAAGCAATATTGCAGATAAAACTTAAATACTGCACCAGAAAAATTAAATATTGGACATAATCCTGATACTAGTATTGCTATATTGCAGATGATATTATTGTTTAGATTGTTTCCTTTCAACCCATGTAAATAGCCACCTTAGTTTCTTGTCATATAAATGTAATTTAAAGTCATTTCTGATGCTTTTCTCAGATTACATGGAGCCGTTTGATCCATTTTAACATGAAAAAAAAAAGCTAAGTGCAGCTTTAAACTTGCTGTTGCTGATTTTTATTTATTTATTTGACATCAAACCACATTTTAAGGTAATACGTGGAACTTGCTGGCAAATAGTCATCTATTTATACATGTAGGAGTTAAAGAAAAATGTTATTTTTCATTTGGAGCCAAGTACGGTCTGTTTTTTGGTCAGTTTGTGTTTGTTTTTTAGACGTTTTACACTAGCGAGTCAGTCGCTGTCTAAATAGATCTTACCAGAGCAGTAAACTTGAACAAAATATTAAAGTTGAGGCACTAAAACCAAATCAACGAGCTGAAAGAGACGATAAACTCACCAAGAGACGCTGAAGTGTAAAACTTCAATAAGAGGAAACTAAACTTCTGATTCTTGAAGACGTTTCACCTCACATCCAAGAGGCTTCTTCAGTTCTGACTGGCTGATCAGGAGTCCTTCATACGTGCACACTCATGACCAGGAGTTTCCATACTCTCGTAAAGACCATGTATATCAGGCAGCGTTTCCAATGACGCCAATAAATCCTGTTTTTCTATGATTGAACCTTCAAAACACACGTCTTTGTTGTCAAAGAACAATCATGAATTTAGATTGTTTCATAGATTTAATCAAGGTCTTCTGGAAAAATGATACACCAGTGCATGGTGGTGGCAGCATCATGCTCTAAATCATCATGCTTGAAACGTGATTTGGGAGAGTCACCGAGTGGAGAGAAAATATATCACCCAGTGCAAATGCTTTCTTTCTTTTTGTGTGTGTTTTTTTCTATCTGTGTGAAAAGCTCTTCTCCACCATGAACTTTAATGAGTCATTAATGAGAAAGTCCAGGTCCAAACTTACTCATGAGCATCTTCAAGCCACACTGAGGGTCTCAATGACTTTCTCCCTCAAGCCAAATGTGGCTCAGAAGCAAGCAAGAAGTAAGGAGTCGGTAGGAGAAGCCGATGTTCTGAAGAATATTCATGTTCTGAGTTGTTATTAATAAAGATTGGATCAGTTGTACTTTTTCTGGAATTCTTGAAACTCTTTTTTGTGGACTACTTGATGTGGCCCAGCCTCATCCAGACTCTCTCTCCAGCGGCCCCCCGGTGAGTTGAGTTTGAGACCCCTGATCTAAAGACTGCATGATGAGCAGCTGATCACTGGTGTCGTAGGAACTTCTGACCTGAATCTACAGACATGTGGTGCCACGTTGATCTGCTAATCACAGCACAGTGTGTGTGTGTGTGTGTGTGTGTGTGTATAGGACAACCTAAAAAAGACAGAAAAGTCTGGCAGTATTTACAAAATACATTTATTTTGCAAAAACCGGGATCTGTTTTATTATTTGTTCTCAATTCTTTCATAAAGTGAACATTGAATTTCATTCAACAATAAACCAGAAACACGTCTTGAGATATTCTGCGGTGCCTCCGACAGTAACAAACGATAATCAACAGTAAAACGGGGGTTATTAATGCGGACGTGGCGGATCGTGTAGCTGTGGTGTTTGCAGGATATTTAAAAAGGTGCTCTCAAAACTAAACATGTGGGTGAAGAGCAGAAGAGTTTGGAGTGAAAACAGGTGAAACCTTCCTCTGATCAGAGCTGCTGCTGTTCGCTAACAAATAAATATTGACCCTGTAGAGCCGAACCGAAGAGAAGCCGAATGGAGCCTGATGAGAAACCGATAAAAGATGATCAAAAATCACAAATCTAGACCTGATCAACAGCTGGCAGAGAATCCAAATCAAGGGTTTCCTGGAAAGCTACGGGAGCCCAGAGAGGACAAATGAAGGAAAAAATGTCAAGAGAATAAATAAAGTCGACGATGGAGGAAAGCAGGAGGTTCAACATTTACATTTATATCTCATTTATTACTGTAATGTTGATATTTTCCTCACAGGTCAGCGTTCTGATCCGTTTTTGTTCTCATTTCTGTTTCCTTTTAACTCGTCTGAGAGCAAATTTGCAGCATTTTGCTTAAATATTTTCCACAATGTTCAACCCATGAGGGTGTTTTAAAGAAGATTAAAGGGAAACGCTTTAAAAACTGAGGAAATGTCTTTTTGAGGCCTCAAATTTCTACGTATTTAAAGAGTTCAAGTGTTTATCAGGCACAAGATGTGTAATAAATGACAGCAGTAAGCTGCATTGTGGGAAATGTAGGAAAAGTCGTGGTAGTTTGGCTTCTGACCAAAAAACAATCTGTTTCTCAAGACGATCGCTTGTCTGTCAGCACAGCTTTGACTCGTGTTCCTGCTTTCGTCCTCCGTAGGTTTCCCGACTTTTAAAAGAGTAACTAAAGTGACTTCACCACTGAGATTGAACGAAGAATCTCGTTTTTCCGAAACAGATCAAATAAGCAGAGTTTTTACGAAAGCAGCGCCGCGTTTCTCACAGTGTTACTGGCTCCGTTTGAGGAAAAACTGCTGAAGAAGTTTGTTTCAGCAGAAGTTTGTTCGATCACGAACGGCATTTTGTTAACGGGAGTTGTTGGAACGTGGAAAAACATCACTCTGCACCCAAAATTATAACCGTTTATCCGCAAAAATACCAATTCCAGCCTCTCAAATGTGCTTTTTTTGAATGTTTCATATGGTTCTCAATTAAATATCTTTGGGTTTTTGGTGATTTATTTTCCTTTTATAATGCAGACTGAGCTATTACTCAGATGTTAAGCTAACTGTTGGGGCCAGTAAAATGCAGAAAAAATATGTATTTGTGCCTCAATTTTTAAATGAAACCCACGAGATATCTGCAAACATTTCCTCCAGTGAAAATCTTTGGAAACTTTTCCTTTTTAGGCATCGGATGTTTCATCACAGGAGTATTTTAAAGAGGCGGAAAACCTTTTTTTTTTCTTTCGTCATTCAGTGTAAATTCTGCTGCAAACAGTAGTCGGGCTGCTACAAAGTGCTACAAGCTGCAGGCGTTCAGGCAGTAGTTGTGTTACAGTATGACAATTATGTGCTCCAATTTTGGCGTTAATTGGTTTCAGTAAGTTTGCTGTACATGTGCGAAGAGTGAGCAGGTTTTGCGACGCTTTTGTTTTTTTTTTTTGCAGATGATGGTGTTTTGTCTTTGGGAGATGACCCGCTTGGAGGAAGGTTCCTGAAAGCACCGTCGTGGTCGGTGAAGGACGACTCCAGCGCGTTTGGCGGATTAAAAACGCGTCGCAAAGATAAAAGAAATCCTCGCTGGAATCGTCCAGCTTTCTTGGGGAACCTCCAACATGAAAACGCCCGGCGGCCTTTCAGGATCACATTTCAGAGCAGAGTTAGTCGTTAGTTGGCAGCAGTCGGGTTGAGTCCACACGGAGCTGGTTGCTGGTGTCGAGGTGATCGGAGGTCTAACGGGTGTGAACAGAACGAAGCGCTTCGAAGGCTTTTCCTTCCTCATGTGTGAAGTCTGCATAGTAGTTTCATCGTGAGCAGCGTCCGTAAAGCTGCTTCACTTTAGAGCATCGCTTCAGTTTTTAGGGTCACTTCCTGCCCCGTCCGTGACATCACAGTGACGTCACGGTAGTGGTCCTGACCGGGTGGGCGGGGCCTGGGATCAGGGACGGCGGCAGGAGCGACGGGAACGGCGACGAGCACGACGTCGGGCTGCGGAACGCCGGCGACCAGCCGCGAGCCTCGGCCAGCTCCGGCGGCAGCGTCTCGGCCAGTCGCGCCAGCTGCTCCTCCCCCTGCCGCACGAGGTCGTCCAGGTGGCGCTGGCGAATCAGGAGCGAGGGCCTGGCGCTGACGAAGCAGCGGTACTCCTCCAGCTGCGGGTCGCTGAGGTAGCCGGACAGGATGGACTGGACCACGCGCTGCCGCCGGTCCAGGTTCTCCTTCAGCTCCCGGGCGTCTTCGGTTTGGCGGAGCAGCAGAGAGCGTTTGTGAAGGAGGTTCTCCTGAAAAGGGCGAGAACATATTTATCAGATTGTTGTTTTATCACTAATGAGACTCAACAGGAAGCTGCAACCAGACAATAAAGAAGAAGAACAACAGTGTAGTTCTGGGAATTTAAAATGCGATCTGTGAAATTATAGCGTCATATCTCAAACACTTTCTGAGATAAATTCTTTTAAATATTGTCCATCAACCCACTTTCAGCAGGTTTTTTCTCACTTTGAAATCTGAGGCTGTTTGAACGACAACATCTGAGGAACTATTAAAGATAAAAACCTGAAATGTTCTCTGTTATTTCTCATCATGTCACTGATTCAGAATCTGTGACATCGGACAGTAGATCAGATAATCTCTGATGATGGGGGAGTTGAAATATAAAATAAAATGGAAACTGTCATGAAAAGTTCCATCTCTGAGCTCAAATTAACAAAAATGATAAAGCAGAAGTGAACTCGTGATATTTTCTGAAGCACATGTAGCTGCACTTTAAATATTACGGACTCCGAATCAACGACATGATGAGAAATAACAGAGAACATTTCAGGTTTTTATCTTTAATAGTTCCTCAGATATTCTTGTTCAAACAGCCTCAGATTTCAACCTGAGAAAAAAAACACGGGGTCGACGGGCAGTTTTTAAAAAGCTTCACAAAATTTCCTAAGCAGCTTTCTTAAAATCCATATTTTATGCTATCAGATGTTCAGAGCTGGTGATCTGACCGTAATATCTGAGCTACAGAGGAAGCTGATGCGTCTTTTGTATCATCAAGATGAATTAAACGTGTTTTTCTCCATCAGACTAAAAGGGATCATTAGCATAGTTAGCTGTTAGCCTCTAAAGGCCTGATGGTCATTTTGACACCATAAACCTGAAACCCGACCCTTCACCTTCTTTTAATCTGATAACTTCGCTCATTATTAGTGTTTCTGTGTTGCTGGATGCAAGCTGTTGCCATGGCAACCTGCTGCATCACCACCTTGCAAACCGCATTAACGTACATGTGATGACTCAATTCCTGATTCTGCACATCTGGTTAAAAAGTAGAAACACATCTGGACCCTCACAGAGTGCGTCTCAGGACTGTGACACCAGATAAACAGATACAAGTGACTTTTAGCGCCCCCTAGTGGCTTCAGGCAGCAGGCATGATGGGAATTTTTTATTTTTTTTGTAAAATGTTTTCAATTAAACTTGAAATAACGATCGTCTATATGTAAAACCATGATGTTTTTTTTAAACTTAATAAATATTTTAGGACTTGTTCATCATTATGGGAACATCTGATGAGTCCGGAGCAGCAAATTAACTCAAAGTGAAAGTTAATATTTGATCAGTGAGTTCACTCAGAGGGTTTGACTCATTATGTCACAGTGAGAGCAGCACAGATAGAAAACATTAACAGACTCGATCACAGGTTAACGTTTCATCGATTCTTCCTCTGTGAGGCCCTTTATTCTAAACACATGCCTCTGAACTCTTACATTGTAATAAAAAATGACTAAAGCAAGAACCTTCTGGTGGATTTAAGTATCTGAAATATTTGATATCTCACAGAAATGGGCACACAGATGAACAAAGATGCAGGTAAACAGACAACCAGGTGAAACAGCAGACAGACGGGTACTTTTACGGAAACATTTGAGGTACTTTAGATGTTTAGATTCATGCAACAGCATCAGGGAAACGTCTGATTGGTCTCAAATTGATTCTGCAGCAGGACGATGAACCCAAACATGCAGTCAGAGTCATAAAGACTTAAGTTTAGCTCAAAGGCAAACAAGAAGTCCTGCAAAAGACCGTATGAGACTAAATGTTTGCAAGAACTGCAGCAAGTTCTTGCAAATGCCTGGAAGAAGCAACCAGCCAATGAGCTGAAAAACTTCCGCTCCGCCTCACCTTCTCCTCGGCTGCATCCTCCGACGTCAGCTCGTCTCTCTGCAGAGCCAGCAGCGATCGGTCGATCCTCGACATCCGGCTGCACAGCGACAGCAGCAGGTTCACGATCTTCTCCAGATCTCCTGCAGGAAACAACAAGAACCGCCAGGTCAAGACAGTTGGGAGGGCTGGTAGTTTGATCTCCAGCTCCCTGAACGAGACACCCAAGTTTCTCCCAATGACATCGATGAATGAACACCTTAAAGCGCTTTGTAGAGCCTCGCTAAGATATAAAAACGTTTCGTACGCTGTATGTTGTTGGATTCAGTTGGGTTTTATTTGTCTTTTGGGTTCCTGTTAGAAGTTTTCTTGTGTTATTTATTTATGTGCCTTTATTGCACTGAGGTTTGTGTATTGTTTTTTACTCTGGTGACCTCGTACAGTTCAGTATTTGTTTGTGCTTTCGTCACTTGGAGAGTCATGTCTGGTGCTTTTGAGATCTTTCCAGTTCCTATGTCGCAAACATTTTGTTTTCTAAATCTTGTGATTTCTTGTGTGCAGAATTTTATTGAAATTATGTATTTTGATGATGAAAGATTTAAAAAAAAAAAAAAAAAAAAAAGCAAATCACTGAATTTCTTCCCAGTGGCATCAGTGAATGACAATTTTAAAGCACTTTGCAGATTCTGGCTGAGATTTAAAAACAAGGGAATTGTTGGGTTTGTCTCCATCGTATCGTAGGTCTTCGCTTCACTGACTCTAATGTGTTGAGATAAAGTTTGGAATTTGTCCATCAGCATCTTTAAACTCGGACCTAACGAACGACTGGTGGGTCTGACTGAAACAAACTGAGCTTCATCGTCTATTTTCCTCTGATTGGAATCATAATTTACTAAATAAACACGACGCTGTTTTCAGAAAGTCTCGAAGCTACAGATTGAGACCATAAACTCATAAAGAAAAAGTTTCCTGAAGTAGCAAAACAACTTAGAAGTCGGTATATTTTCTCATTTACTTCTATACAATCTGACGTCTGAAGAGTCGCCCTCTGCTGGCTGTCGGGAAGAACGCAGCTTTAACTTTAACTTTTCAGGTCCGTCTTTTAAACACAGCTGTCGTACCGATGAACATGCTGTACTTGTCCCTCTCGTTGGCTTTGAGTTTTTCCTGCACCAGTGTCTCGACGTTGGCCTCCAGCACCCGGTGGCGCCGCTGCTCCTCGCTCAGCGCCTCCTTCTCCCGCTGCAGCGCCGCTATGCTGCTCCTCAGAGCCTCGCACAGCTCCACCTGGTGGACGGGAGGAGAAACAACGATAATCTGGAGTTTATCTTCAACTAATGAACTTTTTTTTTTTTTTTTACTGCATCAGAACATGGAAAGGCAAACGCAAAAGATGAATTATTGTCCAAACGTACAAATTTAAAGGCTATTTTTTCCTAAGATGCATTTTTCCCTCTTAATTTGTTTGTTTCCTTCAACATTTAAAAAAATTACTGCTTTAAGGTTTGAGATTCTAGTAATATTCAGTATTATTGTACCACTACTAAATAAAATGATCTATTTTTACATGTAAACAACTTAATGATGTGTTTTCTACCTTTCTGGCGTTGATGTCCTTCTCCTCCTCGTCCAGATCAGTTTCATTCCCTTGCTCAGCGATCTCAGCAGGATCGCAGACGCCATCTTGGATCCTGCAAATCAAAGAAGAAACATTTTGAGTGAAATTGCATTTTGTGAATCTGAGCGTTACACTGCTGCCGTTCATGTTTGTGACAAGTTTTGCAGTAAACTGATCAGAAGGGAAGATGGAGGAGAAACCAAACGAAGGGAGAAGAAATTATTGACGATCTAAAGAGCGGGATAACAAACAGAGAAAGAGAAAAATGGAGATAAACATACAAATAGGAAAAGAAACCAACTAAAAACAAAACAAAACAAAAATGACCACTATAGAAATTCGTACCAGTTTTTCTGTCTTTAACTGGTTTCAAGCCGTTTAGTGTTGAATATTATGCAGCGTTGGACATTTTTATTAAGTGGCAAGTTTTAAATTCTTGTCAACTCTTGTTAGAAAAACTAAAAACAAGAACAAAGTGAAGACTAGAAGCCTTTTGTAGTTACATTTAAGGAGCCTTTGTTTTCCTGTGTTCTACCAGTTGGCCACTAGATGTCAGTGTTCTTCAACTGTTCAATCCACCTGTGCTTTAGTCTGAGACACTGATGTGAGGATACAGATCAGGTGGAAACGTCGGTAAAGAGTTCACATACAAAAGTATAAAAGTATTTACAAGTTGCAGCGCTGCTACTTTCTCAGTCTGAAAACTTCCTGCTTCCTGCTGCTCTAACGACGGTTCTTCTTGTTGAGAAAGTTTAAGAGTTGACAGATGTATTTGTGCCAGACAACTTAAACTACGTCTCCTGGGAGGAGCTGCTGCCTTAAAGGGCCTGAAAGTCAGAAAACCGACATCCAACGTCGCACGAATTCCTGCGACGTGACATCTGTGGCTGTTCTCAGATCAGGAACCGGCGACTCCTCGGTGATTGTGGCGTTCAATGAATCAGACTCAGTGTTTGGACACCGTCGCCTGACTGCGCTGCTGAAGGAATGTCGATCAGGTTTGTCTGGTCTCTCCTGTCCCGTCTGGTGACGAACGCTCAGTCAGCAGGAATCAGTTTCACCTTCGCGTTGCCTCATCGCTCTGAAAGCTGAGAGGAGCGGCTAAACAAAATAGCATAACTCTTCACTTTAGATCTAAAACCTGGAGAATAGGCTGTGTGTTAAGTCCATATGGGTAAGATACAAAATCAGCAGCAGGACTTCATTCATCAGCTGTTACTTCATAACCAGTGGCGCCTTACGTTGCCTAAAATACCCCCACGTGCAAGGAAGCAACTGATTAATTTGGCCTTTACAGAAGAGATTAAGACTGGGAAGGTCATGGATGGATCCAGCGTCATGACCAAAGACATGTAACTTCTGATAGTTGTAGGTGGCTGTCTCCAGGTCGGTCGTTATGTTCTCATCCAACCAAATCCTCATTCGCTGGACGATCGTCGGTGAGAGAAGCTCTACATCGACTAGCTTCCGGGATTAATCAGTTGTTTTGTGCAGCAGGAGTGACAAACCACCCGAGAACATGTTTTCAGACGTAATGAAGACGTTTAGAGTCGGCTAAAAACTAAGTGAGACCAAGTCAAACGGATGGACAACAAGTGGAGCGTAAACTTTAGAAAAATAAGTTGTGTATCACAGCTCAACAACAGTCGGACAGCTTGGTTGACGTTGTTCTAAATAACAGGTTTAAATAATTTAATATGCTGCAAATACTCACTGTTTAATCTTTGTTTATGATTCAGAAGGGCAGGTACACAGCCCGACACGTGCTGGACCCTTTATGTTCTAAATATTGGGTTTATTTTAAACGTATCCGTGACATTTCATTCACCAACAGTTGTTGGGATTTCTCTAAATTTGTTTCTACTTTCAGCCCAGATCCTCTTTTGTCCTCCAGCAGCCCGGTTCAGAAAGTATTAGTCGTATTTATTTTGACTTCTGTCTTTAACACTTTCTGAGATATTGTTGTTCAAACAGCCACAAATTGCTAGTGGGGTAATTTTTTCCATTTTTTTTTTAAATCTCGAAAAATTACTGAACAGATCGAGCTCAAATTTAACAGATACCGTTTTAAACATCCGTAGTTTATGTAAATCAGAGACAGTCGAGCAGAACGAACCCGATGACTTAAGGATGGAATAACCTTCAATCTGCTGAAGATGAGACTTATGATTAAAACATAACTAAATTCAGACAGGACTCTGTCAGATTGAACCATTTACTTCTTTATACAGAACGTATATTTAGTTTGGCGGTGACTTTGCTCAAGTGATGCTCTGGAACAATCTGAGCAAGCACGACACAGACATTCCCTGAGATCACTAGATCCCCCGGCAGAGCCAAATGATTGAACAACTGCAACACAGTATGAATAGACGATGTTCGTGTACCAGGTTATAATAAGGAGGAGGATAGGGGGGAGGAGGAGAATGTTACGTTACGAGGTAAATGCAGCGACGAAGTGGCAGCGACGAGGCAGCGATGTGACGAGCACGAGCTAGAATGAATGAATGAATGGATGAGCCTGGTTATAAGGCGTGCCAATAAGCTGAGTAGGCATGTGATTGGGCAGAGTAGAACCCGTGATTACCTGACTCCGAACCTGTCTGAACTATCGCGAAGCTGCATTCTACCAATAAAAAAATGGTAGAGTCTCCTTACTGCATGATCCAAATCCTCTGAAAAACTAGAACTTTTCAGTGTCCTTTCTGTTTGAATGAATTTTGAAAGCAACAACATGCAGATGGCGGAAGACGAGGTCAGAGTTGGCTGAACTGAGCGACCAATGGTGGACTGATACCTGCATCCGACTCAGACTGACGCATAAAAAACAGCAGCAGTAATGAAAACATTTTCCAATTTGCCAGAAAACTGCATCCAACCTGCACCTGAACGCAACACCACAATGAAAGCAGCTCTCCCAGAGACTGGAAACACGACCTTCCTGTGACTCTTCAGAGAAACTGACGACGAGGAAACCTTCTTTCCGCGAACACCGTGTTCACCGGCGAACCCAAACACAGCCGAGACGTCGGTGGCCTTCCAGCCCACAGGCTGCAGAGACGGCACAAGTTCCTCCATCTGTTCTGTCAGCAGCAGATAAGAGCCGTCGGCAAACACAGCAAGGATGATAAATGTTGGTTTACGGGAACTTTATACCCCCCGACGTTGGGCTCAGGCTCCGTAAGACTCTGCAACTTTGGTCTAAAGGCTGAATAAACAGGCTCATCACGAGGACCTTTATCTTGCAGCTACATGAGGCACTTTGGAGGAAGTTCAAACAGCATCATCAGTGATCCAGTGTCAGTGTTTGAAGCCACCATCCTTGACTTCAAGCATTTCTTTTTTGTTGTGTACAGCCTCAAAAAGACGGATTCATTTGAAACCTAAAGAACCAATCTGTTAACCTGCAGGGTTGAACCGCATCATTATTATCATCAGTTTCTGGTATTAAATGTATTAATACAACCAGGTATTGTGGCGTATAGAGTCGTTTTAGCAGAGTTGTTGGTGAGCTGGTTTAATCCACAGATCTCCGATGTCCACGTTTCAGTGAATCCAACTGCTGTACTGAGTGAAAGTGAAACTAAAATGATGTGATTGTGCAACTAAAAGAGGCAAAGGACCAAGTTTGTGTGTCTTTACTTGACGGAGGCGACACAAAGACCTGAAAACATCAACAGGAGCTTGTTGCTTCTGGATGTTTAGGATTACTTCCTCTGACTTAAATAAATATCTGCAGCATCGGACGGCAGCAGGATGAATGTGAGCATCTCCCAAGAGAAAGAGGTGAGATATTTCATTCAGAACACGGTGATACCTTCATTAATTACCCATAATTATAAATGATTCCCAACATGGAGACAGGATGGATCAAGATTTCTGATTCCACATCAGGACATTTGCACATCATCTACCAAAATATGGCACCAGGTAGTCAGGTAACTATTAAAATCACCATTTAGTGCACCATAAGTTGCTGTATTTTGATGAATTATCAGCATTTTCAATACTGAAATCATGACTAAAGTCTGGAAGTGTCTTTGATGTGTATTTCTAACAATATCTCCAGTTTATGACACCTACAGGGAAACTTCTGTCTCTTCTCCTGGACTATTTTGAACAGCGGCAGTCGGTCAAACAGCCAGAATGTTCCCTGTATTAGTCTCTAGACATCGGACAGTTGGTTAAAATAACTGTAAAAGTACATCAGCAGGAGATTTCTGATGCTGACATAGTTTTCAACTCACTTATGTGCAACAACAGCATAATAAAAGGACTGAAATTCAGCTTTTATTGTTGGTTTCGGTGCAACACCCCGAGATATTTACCATTTGTGCACCACTATGAAACATTTCCGAAGGCATCTTTGACTTTAATTCCCACTTTTCAGATAACAAGAGACGTTTGTAGTAAAGCTCTTAGTGAGTTTTAGATAATCCCTGAATCGGTGACGTGCGACTCACCTGCTGCCTCTGCGCTGGGGTTTACTGATCAGCCTGCTGTTGGGAAAAATCTCCTCCATTAAGTCGACGGTGGATTTACCGCCCCAGGTGTCCAAGAGGGGCGACAGAGACGGATCCTGCAACACCTGGACACAAGAAAACAGACAAATCCAAACTGAATATGACAAGAAAGGCAGAGTCAGAACCAGTCAGAACCACTGATGGACCAACCAGAGTAGATTTTTTTTCAATTAAAATTTTATGATGCAAACATCTGGAACTGTGTAAAGAGTGTCGTGCATTTGGACACAATTACCACAAAGGACTCT
Source organism: Stegastes partitus (assembly GCF_000690725.1). Classification (NCBI taxonomy): domain Eukaryota; kingdom Metazoa; phylum Chordata; class Actinopteri; family Pomacentridae; genus Stegastes; species Stegastes partitus. The sequence goes on from NW_007579743.1 coordinate 25,309, forward strand.
TTAATCATAACTACTGAGTGACAGAACAAGGTTTGGAAGGATGGTACTATGAGTTTGGGTGTTTAAGGTCTCATAAGGTCTCAAAAACCAAGACATGCTTGGTCCCTCAAAAGCCATGTAATTATCACTAGCTAAAGGCTGGGCAATCTGAAGGACCTTGTCCAGGTTTAGGTGGTTCATTATAAGAAGGAAGTGTTGGAAACCCACCAGCTGCCGAGCTAAAGCCTCCACTCTCAGCTCCTCCGGCGTCTTGTCCCTCCGAGGCAGCGGCTGGTAGTCGAGGTTCAGGTTGTCCTCGATGGTGGAGGACGTGGAGATGGAGGTGATGGAGGAGGACTGCGGCTTCAGAGCAGGTGGAGGACAGACGGAGGGCTGCAGCGAAGACTTCCTGGAGCTGCTCAAGAACTCTGGAGTCGGACTAAAGAGAAGACATTTGTTAGAAAGTCCATCTCAACTCAGAGATAAACGAGCGGATTTTGGAGACGAACCTTCCAGATGTCAGCGGCTCAGCTTCCGGCTCCAGCTCGACCGGAGGTGGAGGAGGAGGGAAGTCCTCGATGATGTTGGTCTCCTTGATATAAGGAGGGTTCTGGAGGAACACTTCGTCGTAGTCCTCCTGCTGGAAGGTCGTGGGAGCTTCTGCCGGCGGCTGCAGGTCGATGGGGCTGCTCAGGTTCGACTCGGAGATCCTCAGCGAGGCGAGTGGCCGCTGGACGGACGGGTGGGGGGACGGAGGAGAGCTGCTCCTCCTGTCCAGGTGGAAGTGTGACGGCGGAGTCGAACCTACGCTTTCTGCAGGGAACCCTCCGGTCATCTCCAGGCTGAAGGCCCGGCCTCGGTGCACGTCCCTCGGAGTTTCCTCCAACGCGGTGGCGTCGCTCATGCTGCGTCTCGTCGGCGTTCCAGCAGAACTTTGATCTTCTTGGATCTCCGGGAAGCTGACGGCGACCGGCCACTCGCCTCCATCTGGAGCTCCGGGGGAGGAGAAGGGACACGGCAGGCCGACGGAGGCCGCCAGGGTGGAGGCGCTGTGGACTCGCTGTCGCTCGCTGTTCCTCTGACGCTCCCGACGGGTGACGGGGGTCTGGGAGGAACCGGGATCTACGACCAGAAGAAGACGAATGTTTGTCAAAGCTGGAGTCTTTATTTAATGTTTTTTTCAGTTTAAAAGAAGCTGATGAGGAGCTTTAAAAGGTGGAGGCAGACGGACGTTTGTCTCCAGTGTTGGACAATTATTAGAGGAGGTTGGTGCCAAAGTGGGATAAACCACATTTACTGGTTTTAGAGAAAAATGGGGTCAAAATGTTGTGTTGCTGAAAATAATCCCGGTTGTTGGAGGAGTCATCTCAGCAATTTCTGATCAACCTTCTTGATTTGCATGAAAATTTTATTGCATAAAATATGGATATTTAATTTTAAAAAATCTGAGATTTTAGGTTAATATTTCAAATACTTTCTTTGTTTTAAAGCATATTTTTTCACAGATTGAATTTTAGGCTGCATTTGAACAACAACATCTCATGAACTTGTTTCAGGAACAGTTCAGGGCAAATTAAAAAAAAATGTAAAAAGATTTAAAAGATTTTTAAAAAAACAAATACTAATCAGAAATGTTTGAGCAGAACGTAAAATAACTAAACTCTGTAAAATATTAATATAAATATAATAAAAATGTTGTAATTTTTTTTTTTTTACAATATTTTACAAAATTAAACAAAAAAAATCTGTGAAAACTGTCTGAGAAATTACAGTTTAAAACTATTAAAAAAAATACTGATATTTTACAGGTTATGTGGTGAGTTGGGAGTAAAAACAAGCTGAGATGATTCAACGCTGTTTGGAGGAAAACATTCAGCCGCGATTCAAGGATGAAACAACAGTGACTCAACAGGCAGCGAGTTCGACGCCACCTGATGTTTTATTTCTTATCTTACTCACCGAGTGAAGCTCCTGCAGGCTGGAAGACGTTCTGGGACGTTGGAGGAGGATCTGCTGAGACGTGGACGTCTGCAGGTCTGACAGGAAAACATGAGCAATCATTACTGTTGTGTGCAGAGTTACCACAAAACAAGAGAAAAGTGCAATATTTTATATTTAAAAGCAACATAAACACATCAAATAAAGAATGTGAGGGAAGCTGATGAATGCATGAACGCTTTGTTTTCATGGTTCAGTTTCCTCAGAACTGTTTTAGATGTCATCAGCTGTCCGGGTCGGTCATCAGGATTTATTTCTCTGTGTTCCCGGTTATATTCAGATCCGTGTAAACACTCGCTGGATTCCTGCAGCGACCTCCGACCTTCACAGTTCCACAGCAAACATGTTCAAGAGTTCTGGGTTCATGAATCCCCGAGGACGCAGGCTGGTATTCTGTTTATGTTCTGTCTCCTAACAGGGAGTTTCCTCAGAATTCCTCAGCTCCTCCCTCCTTTCACTCCTTGTTTCCTTTCCCTCCTTCAGCCCTCTCTGAGCTCTGTCTTTCCTTTTCTTTATCCTCATCTGTCCTGCTCCATCCTTCCTCCACCTGCTCCATCTCTCCTTCACCTCTCATCAAACTTCGACTCTTGTATTGTAAAAAAATATTGTAATATTTTTGGAGCAATTTATCGGTATTTTACAGATTTTCTCTATTTTGTTCAATTATAAATAATAACTAATTAAATTGCAAAAATAGTAAATAAATAAATTTAGATGATGCCCATAAAAAACAACAACAAACTATAAATACTGTCCACTTAACTTTTTTTGAATGTTTGAATTTAAAAAGGACACATTTCTACTGTATTTAGATCAGCAAAAACAAACAAACAAAAAAACACAGTTATTCTAAAGAAAAATGATTTGTATTATGGATTGAAAAAAATATATTTTACAGATTTTCTCTGTCTGGTAAAATGACAGAAAAAAAGTATGAATTTACTTGTTGACAGTGTTTGTTTTTGACAGTGAAAAAAACAAACAAAAACATGCCAAAACTGTAAATAATATTCACTTTTTAAAAAATCTAGATTTTAAAAAATAACAATTTACTCTTTAACAACATTAAACCATAAAAAGGAAACAATTTTTAGTGTATTCAGCAAAAAAAAAAAAAAAAAATGTTTGACATTATTTAAAAAAAAAATTAAGTATATTAAGGACTGAAAAATATTTACTCTTGTTTTAACTGTTATTTTACAGATTTTACTTGTTTTGTTTGTAAAATGACCCCAAAAACTTATTAATTTATATGTTGACTGTAAAAAGCAACAAAGAAAAACAGGTAATTTATAGGAATAATAAATATTATATGCATATTTTAATGTGTGAATGTTAAATTTCACTGTTCTATGTTTAAATCAGCTAAAAATATATATTTTTTACAGATAATTGTGATTATTTAAAAGAAACGCATATTTAGGATTTAAAGAAATAGCTATTTTGCAGATTTTCCAGGCTGCACTAAATTATTATTATTTTTTTTACAAGCAGGATTTTGTTCTTTTACAATGTGGAAAATTAAACAGTTTTACTGAATTTAAATCAGCTAAAAATATGATGATGTGAAGAACAGAAATGAAGGAATGAACCTGCACAAACCAAACTTCTGCATCATCTTTCATTCTCCCCACTTATTACACTTCTGTCCTTCCTTCTTAACCTTTCCTTCTCCCGTCTCGTTCACCTCCTCTCTTATCCTCCTCCTCCCTCGTTCCTCCTCCCTCCATCCTTCCTCTTATCGTCGGCCTTCGATGCCAGCAGCAGCAGCAGCAGCAGCATCATCAGAGCACAAGGACTCATTAGACCACAGCTGCTTTTAAAATAGCAAAGCGCCCGAAGCTCCGTCTGACTGTCAGCAGCCTTTTATGGAAGAGAATCAAAACACCGCAATCGGCGAGGATCTAAACTCGGCATGAAACAAACATTTAAGACGTTTAAACGAGTCGAGCTTCAGACGGAAAACATCTGTGAGAAAACATGACGCACGTTTTCACTTTCACTTGACGTGTTCAGGTCGTCTTTTACTCTGAAATCCATCTTTTGTTGATTAAAAAGAGTTTTGTTAGACGTCACATTGTGAAAACTCAGGTCACAGATGGATGAACTGGTGCCGCTTTACAGGCAAAACGACGCTCACACCAAATAGTTTAGGTTTTTTTTTTTCTGTTTGGAAAGAATCTTAATTTTCTCTTTTGGTGCTGAAGCTGTTTGCACGGTGACTCACTTGAATTTTATTCTCTTAAAACCACAACAGAGCGTAAAAAAAAACGTTTCAAATGTAGATAAATGAAATTATTTCCATGTTTTCTATCAATGTGCAAGCAGCTTATTTCAATGAAATGCTGATTTATTCTGCCCTACAGACTTGTTTTGTTTTGTTTGAAAGAATATTAACTCTTAATTCTCAGAATTAAATAATATCATTTCCTAAGAAGAGCAACTCAAATGTCTGACTTCTGTTTTTTTCAAGTGAATAACATTTATTCATTATATTTGTTCAGCATTTTCTCAAATATCGGTACAATTTTCTGCTGTTTTACCAATTCCCAACACAAAGTAAATCAACTACATCAACATATTTCAGTGAAGTTTGGTTTCAGAGTTTGCGCACTTCTGAAGATTTTCATTTTTACTGCAAATGTTTACGATTTCCAAAGCGCCGTCTGTTGTTGCTAATAACCGATATGGGTTTCCATCCCTCGTCTGAACCACCAGCTCTTTGTTTCTGTGGTCTAAGGTGGACGTGACGTACCTGTCTGCCGCCAGAACGCAGCGTCCAGGTTCAGAGATGAAAACGCCAAACATCCTGACGTCACCTGGAAGGAAGTCCTGAAACACACACATTGAGATTCACCACTTTAGGATTTGCACCTGAAGGCACCGTAGACGGTAAAAATCAACGTATATCAGAACAGAAAGCATGAGTTCCCTGCTGCTTTCCATAAAATTGGATTTTTACATGAATTACTTTTAATATTTCGAGTCTGACTGACAGTAAAAACAGAAATTAAGCATCTGGAACGGACATCTTGCCAACTGTGTTTTATGGATACTCGCTGGTTGATGGAATCGACTAAATGTTCACATTTGTGCCTCATTTTTCTTAATCTCTACAGCGAAGAGTGTAAAGTTAGCAGGATTAATGGAGCCACAACAGACAGACCAATGGGAATTAAGATGAAATAAACCGGAATTATCCATTAAGGTGCAATACTTTCTTGCATGTTTCCTTGAATAGTTCATGGCTTTGGTACAACTAATTCTCGTTCTGAGACGGCATCCACCTAACGTTAAGTTTTGTTTAACGCAGCAGGTCAAGTTTTCGGGTTTTCTTGCAGAGAGTGAAATGAGAAGTTAGTATCCAAAAGTACAGAGAGCATCTCTAAGACTCAATAGTTATACCTTGTTTCTTTAGTTTTTAGGAACCCTGAGTGTAAAATAAAGTTCCTCGGCCAGAATCCCACGAGGGACGTTTATTTCCAAAAAGTCACTGCATGCCTCAGTATTAATTTATTATTGAAAACTCTAGTGGTTGTTTCTGTGAATCTTTCTGAGAAGTTAAACTTCTACGTTCACTGGTTTTTGGTTAATTAAGGGAGTTTAACCAGAAGCCTTAACTTGTGTATATTTGTTGTTTTTTTGATGCACTGACCAAATTGCCTGGGAAAAAAACCTAATCTTATCCCGACGCAATTCCTCAACAACCCATCAGATCTCGTAACTATCACAGTGAAGAACTGCACAATAACACAGACAAGCGTTTGGTTTCATCCCTGCAACTACAAATTATTCTGTTTCCACAAACCACAGTGTGTACAGCAGCTTTATCTCCATCTGATAAAGGGGCTTCCTCGCTTGCAAATCCCTTTTTTTGGGGACTACATAAATCCAGACTCGCTATAACTGCTAATTATTCCGGTTTCTGTGCCATTTAAAGAGCATCTCCAGACTGTGGCATCACATGTCCGACCTTATCACACACTGAAACACAGCAGTAGGTCTGCCATTCCTGCACAGAGCTGCAAGCTTTATCATGTTTTATAAAAGCAGGACCGTCGACGCCCTGCCCCGAGATCTACTGTATAAAGTAAGACTGAACTGTAACGATGTTTATGCGACGCGGGCCGCTCCGATGATGGAAGACGATAAAAGGCAAAATTCGTCCTTTACAGCCTTCCTTTACGAAGCCGGTGAGCGCACGTATGATGTATGTGCATGTATATACATGTGTGTTATCTTTGCTATCATCCACATCGGACAGCGCCCAGCCACCATCTCCGGCTCTCTGGCACCTCACAGGAAACTCTGAGGATTCTGGGTATTTCCTGTGTGACTCAGGACAAAATGTCATCAAGTACATGGAAATCCAAAGTGGCCTGTGAACTGTGTGTGGTGAAGATTTCTGATTTTGGCATCTGAGGAACAGGACCACGTTAAGGTTCATCAGATGCTGAAAAAAACAAAACTGCTCGGTAGGTTAAAATACAACGAGACGAGACCAGGAAACTGTCAGAATTGCAAAATAATGCTTTCATGACGTGTTCGATTGGTCACTGTAGCGGCTCCACTTTGGGAATTTGAGTTACTTTTCTGGACAAACTTTTAATTTTAATTTCTTTTTTGGCACAACCACTGTGTCACCAGACTGACCTAGTTCAAATGAATGATGTAGTTTGAAATCAGCCTGAACGTGGTCTGTGGTTTATCCGTCTAGAACAACATCGACAAACAGTGTTGTTATTTTATTACTGTTTCTCGCTCCCCGTCCTAGAGTTTACATAACCAAAGACAGCAAATAGGGAACAGATAACTGTCTTGTTTTGTACCTCTTGGAGGCATCGAAGTGTTTGGGAGATGTTACTGTTATTACTTGCTTTGCATCTTGGACTATTAGAATGTTTTATTAAGGACAACCAAACATTTGTACACAAAGTCTGATGACACCTTAACGCCTGTCCAAAGTAGGGTCATGACAGCAGCTAAACGAGGTAGTCCAGACATCCCACTACCCACTATCACCTCCCACTGGGGGATCTTGAGGGGTGTCCAGGGTAGATGAGTTATATAATCTCTCAAGTGTGCTCTAGGTGAACCCCAACATCTACCAGTTGGATGTTCCCCAAAACGTCCAATGCGAGGCACCCTTCAGGTGTCCCCTGTTGACAAGAAGAAGTGTTGGCTCCTGTCACTATGGGCAAGTCCCTCTGAGAATCACCTTAATGTGGAAGAGGGGGTTGTTTGTCCCTGTGGTTCTGGGACTGTGTTGTTGGTCGTTCAAGGTCAATTGGTCCAGGGGACAGGCCACACTAAGAGCAGGGTTACCTTGGAACGCTGCTACGTCCTTTGGATTAGAGAAACCGTAGCCTCCTAAGGGCTAGGGTTCAGGGTTCGGAGGGGGGCATTGACGGAAAGTATCTGGTGAGTCAGCTTTGTCCAATGGGAACGCAGCAAAGAGCTCCCTACCTGAGGACAGGTGGCAAGCAAAGGCCTTGGCATGCTGACCTCTGGCATCTCAGGATGGTACATTAGACTGGTTCTAATCCTACTTCACCATCATCAACAAAAACAATGCTTGTGAGCTGCCAGGGCGGGGTGACTCAAGATGGTCATGAAACTTTCCTGGGAGAGATCTAAACGCTGTATTTTCTGTGATTGATAATTGGTGTCCTAGAGCCCTTCTCTGTTTAGAGGTGGCTGTTCCTGTTTAACATAGATGGCTTCCTTTACTCCTCTCACACAAGAGCATTGCTCAACAGTGGGGGGTCAGCCCCTCAAGACAACACTCAGCAGTCTACTTACATCTGAAAGTTAAGTGACACTGCTTTGAGGACAGCAATGTTTACATTCTGGACAAAGAAGAATGGCAGTTTGAGAGAAAAGTGAAGGAAGCCATCTGCTTTAAACAAAAACAGCCATCTCTAAACAGAGGAGGGGGTCAACAACACCAACTATCAAGCACCTATAACGCAGTGCTGAGATCGCTGGCCAGAACCAGCATCTTGAGTCACTCCCAATCTGGCAGCTTCATTACCATTGTTGTTATACTCGGCAGTTTCGCAACCAATCACACCTCAAGGCATGTAAGTTTTGGGTTATTAATAGATAATTAGTCATGTGATTTGGGTGGGTCTATATTCGTCTGAAACTCCCCATCAGACAGTTAGAACTGAAGGAGAGTTTTGGATGAGTCTGGTTGCTTTTTACAGAAGCTCCTACAATTACCTGACCAAGACTATTAAGAATCTACGAAGACACAAAGCGCTTTCATATTCTGAACATCTAATTTTGTGAAAACAGGACAGTTCTAAATGATTAATGCAAAACTGGCACACATAAACTCAACTAAAAACAATACGTCAACAAATTCAAATTTCTGTTATTTTTGCTCACAATAATTGCTGTGAGATCGTGGAGGGTTGTGTTACCTGGTTCAGTCTCTCTGCTGTGGGGGACGAGCGAGAGCGGCTGTGTTGAGGAGAAACTTGTCGGTCCTTGGTTTGCTCCAGGAGATCTTCGGCAGAGGCTGATTTTCCGGACCTCCGAGCTGACCCGGCCCTCTGCAGAGCCCCATTGAGCTGCTTAGACAGTCCCAGGCTCAGCTGAGGCTCTGCGATCTGCCGCTCATGGCCCGGCTGTGGTTCTCTACTGGAAGACTGACTGTGTCTGCCAATCCCTGCTTCACCGGTGAGATCCTGGGTCAGGAGCTCAAGAATGGAGGCAGGAGGGGAACTGAAAGGAGAAAACAAGAAGAAGTCAGGCAGACCACCAAAGTCATCAGGCGTCTTCCAGGGAACCATGATCGACTGACAAAACCCATCCCTAAAGTCAGATTGCTACTGATTATAAACCAGTGCTAGATGCAGCTGGTGTCTGATTTGGGTTACCTAGGCGGTGGTTGCACTGGAAGCCTCGGTGTGGTCACCCTGCCTGGGTAGAAAAGGTTGGACTGGAAGCTCCGAAGGTCACTTCCAGGAGGGAGGGTTGAGGAGACACGCCTCTCCGCAGAGGAGAAGCTTCGATCTAGGCCAGAGTCTTGGAGGGAGAGCATGCTGGAGGTGGAGGAGAGGCTGAGGGTGTCCGAGTAACTGGACGAGACTGAAAACAAGTAGGGAGAGATAAAGAAAGAGAGAAACAAAAGTAAGGAACGCTGCACTAATCTACCAAATCCTCTCACTTAAATATTTATTTTACCTGCCATTTATGCTTCATCCTTTCTTGAAACCACAACCCTCACTCAACCCTCCGTCATCGACACATCCCTGCACCTGAACCCACCTGTATGGTTGCTGTTATCAGGCTGTATATAAGCACTGCGAGGCCTCGATCCACTCCTCGGCCCTCCCTCGTCTCTCTTTACACCTCGCTTCCTCTCCATGTACTCGGCGAGGGCGTCTTGCTGAACTTGCCGTAGGTCGGGCCTTGACGTGGGGTTCTGAGGAGCTCCGCCACCAACACGACCTGCCACAAGTTCAAACATCTTCCGTCGGTCTGCCACGCTGGTTTCTGGTGAACCGGGAGATAAGGAATATATATGGTGGTTAAACGGGCCTGTTTTCTGATCTGCCGTACTTGATAACTACTGACTGCAATACTGGCATTTCATTCAACTCATTGTCTTCCAGGCAAAGGCCTCAACTGTCAAAAGACCTTATGTGATGCAAAACTTCTGTTTAAGTTTAAAAAAGATCATTGTTGTGTAAGGGCTGGGTATTCTTTGCAATGTTTCCAACACTGTTGCCAGAACAGCACCCCAGATTCTTTAGCAATACCAGAACAATTCTCTCTCCAAAGCCTGAAGACAAAGCAGGAGAGCTTTTTATAAATAAAATACTTTTAAAAATTGATTTAAATCTGCAGATGTGATTATAAATCTTACAGAAAACTGATGCTAGTTTTTGGTTAGGCCTCCATAGCTGATGCTAAAGAGGTATTTTGCTGCGCACTTAAGGGTATCTCGGTTCTACGCTCAGACTGATATTCCCAAAACTAGTGAGCATAGTGCAAAAGCTAAAGCTAGCTTGCTGGTGATGCCAGCTCTGCCATGGGCCACATCAGCCTTTCAAAATAATTTCCGGATCCAAATAAACTGTTATGACTCTTAGCCAGCAAATTTACAACATTTTGTCTTTAATAACTCTCATTTGCAATAAAGACTTGACGAAGTGGAGACCTAAGACAGGTATTAGAATAGTTTGGTCAGGGCAGCAGAAAGGTGTAGAGTTTTTTTACCTCCTCCACGACGGAAAAGGGCAGCAGTCTCAGGATCCGAAACTCCAACCTCGTTCATATTTTCTGGTTCTGAGTATGAGCGCTTCTTCTGGTCTGCCGTCAGACGCTTGCGGCCACAGATCCGCATCAGTCCTGGGGGTCCAACTGGTGGGACACTGGGGAGGGCTGGTGGGCTCGAGCCTCGAACATCGGGACTGACCACATGCCTCTCCTTTGGGGTGTGAGGGGAAGTGACCGGAGGTATGGATATGGACTGTGGTGTGATGACGATGCCCTGTGGTTTAGGCATTGTTTTGGGGGCTTTTTTCTCCAGGGAGTGGTACTTGGTAGGGACAGGTGGAGGCTGTTGGCTGCTGGTGGAGGGGACAGTAGGAGGAGCTGCAGGAGGTGGGGGGCTGACCGAGGAGCTGAGGTCTCGTCGTCTGAAGGAGGTGGATCGTAGGACATGAGTCTGGGCGTCTTTCAAGGAGTCCCTGTAAGATCTGATTAGAAACAAGTTTCCAACATCAGGATCAAACAAAACTGGCCTGGTAGAGCGTAATGTTGTCCAACCCTGACCTGTTGACGGACTCTGACCTAAAAAAGGACTCTGACCTACTGAGGGATCTTACATCCTGAAAGATTGTGAACTACTGGAGAACTCAGACCTTCTAAAGGACCCTAACTTGCTGAGGGACTCTGACTTGCCGAAGGACCCTTATGTATTGAAGGACTCTGACCTGCTGGAGAAGTTTGAACTGCTAAAGGATGCTGACCAGACCCTCAACTGTTGAAGAATCCTGTCCCGTTGGAGAAATCTGACCTGCTGAAGGACTGACCTGTTGGAGGATGTGTCCTGCATGGGGACAAAGATCTCTTGGACTTCCTGTCTCCAGGGAAAGTCTTTGCTGCTCTCTCCTTCCCTAGATCCATCCAGTTGGAAGGTGCTTCTGCTCCTCTGAAGGGCCGAATTAGGATCGGCTGGAGTTCTGAAAACCACATAGTAATGTAAGTGCCTTTATCCAAGAAAAAAAGTTGTCACCGATATGTTTATATCTACAGTTGTATTAACAGTTCTTCTACCTGTATTTCATGTGTTCGCTGCTGCCGCCTCTGTAGCTCATGGTCCGGTGGGCTTTGGTTCCCTTGGTGCTTCTCTCCAGCATGTTTCGGAGGTCTTCTGCTCCACAGGGGCTGCTGCGGCCTTTATCAGTCATCTGATTAAAGATCAGAAAACATCAAGCAGGTAAGCAGTAAAACAGCTAACAAGGAGCAAGTTATAGGAGGTTGGTTACGTTTGGAATGAAGACAACTTGACAGGTCAGAAAGCTACTGTCATGGTCAGGTTCCGGTTACTTTAATTTCCTATTTTATTTAGTAAATCCCCTTTCGTAGTGTGTTGCTTCCTCCCTTCCTCCTACCTGTTTGCATACCTCATGCTCACAAGTTTTTGTACAGTTTTGGATTTTGTTTCTGTGGATTAGTTTCCTTAGGTATGGACTTTTTGTCTCTGTTAAGTAGGTTTATTTGCTTAAAATGTATTTTTTCCACAAACCTGCCTGCCGTCTGTGTTTGCATTTACGTCCGTCTTACTGATTTTACTGCTACACGTTTACAACATTGCTACTTTGCAAATCATCAAAATAAAACAAGGTGATCACAAATTTATATTTCAGTTTGACTTACCCGCAGATGCGTGGCTTTGTTGTGTGGGTTGTTGCTGGTGCTGTGGCTGCGCTGCTTTCCAGCACGTTCCCGGCGCTCAAAACGACTGACCTTCTCCAAAACGGAGAGGCTGCGAGCGGGCCCTTGGGTACCATCGCTAAAGCTACTGTTGCCGTGGCTACTGGCGGAGACAACACTGTCGGGGCTGGCGCATCGCTGGACCTCGGCGAGCGCAATCTCCAGACGGGTCAGCGGGTGTTCTCGATCTTTGTCCTGCTCTCGGTGATCCCACTGTTGGTACTGCAGAGCTGCTGAGTCACTAAAGTGACGGGGTGAAGTGTGCGAGGCGGCGGTGGGCGGAGCCTGAGGCTGAGGGTGAACAGGTAAGTGGCCAGGGTGCACCTGTCCCTGGGCGAGCCTGGGAGATGTCACTGGCTCTGAATGAACACTGCTCTGGTCCATCGATCTAAAGGGAGGGAGGAGAAAACAAGGGGCAAGAGGACAGAGATCAGGAGGGATCAACTGACTTCTCTTGATAAACAGAGTATATCCAACCACTGGGTGAACTGACCAACTGTCATGGAAGTTGCTTTGATAAGAAATATGAAATCAGACTGTTGAACAACTTTGACAGATGAAGGACCCTGACTCGACACTAACCCATGACACCTATCCCTGATCCTTTCCTACCTGCTTCGGTCTCCCCGGGAATGGCCAGGGAAGTAGGGGTCGCTCCTGTCTTGTGAGGAGAGGGGCCTGAGGTCAGGGGTCGACTGCATCAGAATATGAAAATCTTGGTTCTGGTCCCGGTACACTTGGCTGTGGGGTCCTTTGCTTGTATGAAAATGGGATTCGCTCTGATTGTATGCTCCTTGGTGGTTTTGAGGACTTTGAGCCACAGTCTGGACATCTGATCCTCCTCCAGTAGTTTTTATTTGTTGTCTATAGGGTCCAAAGTTAGACTCGTCGTGTTGATGCCTAATGAAAGCACAAGACTGAGTTAGCATAACAGTGTAGGACTACTGACTTAGCATCTGCGTGCCAACATTAAAATTGTGCATTTAGTCATATTTTTGCAAGAAACAGTTGTTATAGAAATGTGTTGAAAAGTATTTGTGGACAATCTGACACTCAAACAGTGCAATAGCCTGGTTTAAGGTGTTTTAATTAGCTTAAATGCCAGTTGGTTAATACATCAGTGAAAAAAAATCCTCACCTGTCTGCCTCGTGTGCCTGAGTCCTGAGCTGTGCAGAGGCAGATGTTGAATAAGAGGAGTGGGGATGCGATGAAGAAGTGCTATTTTGGTATCCATTTTCAGCAGCTGACGTCCTTCCATCCCTCCGGCCCTCCGCTGCTCCTTCATCCCTCCCCGCGACACCCTGCAGCCCTTGTTGTTGCTGCTGCTGCCGGCTGCTTTCCTTGGCCAGGGCCGGGTAGACTCCGGAGGGGCCGGGGCTGGAGCTGGGCATCTGTGCGTAGTGTGGCTCAGGCTGGGGAACGGGGTAAACGCCCGTGGGAAGAATGAGGCGGTTGGACTGGGGAGGGGAGCCTGCCAAGGAGGCTCCAGTAGGGGAGGGCGGTTGGGGAAAGCCTCCGCCCTGCCGGGGCTTTGTGGTGGGGCTGCTCTCCGGACTCTTCTCTATCACTGTGTGGAGCTGACCCTCAGCGCCGTACGAGCCTTTAGCTGGAACCACAGAAATGACGTCAGTTTTCTCTTCTATGCAGTAAAAAAAAGCCATCAGGAAGACAACCTTTTGGTGAGAAACATAATTAGCCATTGTGCTTGTCTCTTTACAAACTAAATATGCACAATCAGTTTTACATTTTTTCTCTGTTTCTATATTTTGAGAACCTTCTGAACTTATTTCAACACATTCAACTGGTAGAGCAGAAGTAGATGGTGTAGTTGGAGTCCCTTCTGTTTTCCAGTACGACCATGGAGATGGAATTAAGCTTTACCTGAGGCAACGGGGCCGCTGGAGTGATGCCAGGAACCTTTTTGCAGAGATCTGAGTAAAACACAGTAGATTAGACAAAATTAAATCAGCTTAAGTGACTTTTATTTAACAAAAGTGCATCACATTTTCCAACAACAGTTGGAATGTAGACTGGATGTTTCACTGCAGCATGGTGACCAACCACTTTTTGTAAAAAACAAACAAACAAAAAATTGCATTGCAGAGCTTTGCATCCTATTGTATTGTGTTGTATTGAAGTGGACGGTAATGTAGGGAGCATATTATATTGCACCGAACTGAATTAATCACACACTGTGTCTTTGATATTGCATCATGTCCTAATATATTGTTTATTATAGGATATACTCTATTGTATCATATCATACTGTATCGAATTGCATTGTTTCAAATTACATCACATTGTATCCAAGTGCATCATATTGTCTCATATTGTATCATATTGTATCATATTGTATCATACCACATTGTATCGTATCATATATTTTTTTACGTTGTATTGTATCAAATTATGACATTTAATTGTATCATATTGTATCATATTACATTGTATCATGCTGACTCGTATTGTATTACATCATATTGTATTGTTTTGTATTGTATCGTATCACATCGTCCTGTATATTCCATCACATACCATCTCATTGTGATTGTATTCTAGTGTTAAGCACTGGGGCTTTATTGTGTGACATTACAGCGTGTCATACCATTCCACATAATATCACAGCGTAATATGACGCTTACTGTATTTTACTTGTTATTCTGCAAAGACAAGAACAGCTAATTCTTAGCTTTTAAGAACAACACCTCACCTACACAACTTCAGGAGAAGACGGCTGCTTAATTAGAGATTAAAGGTAAGAAAAAGATATTTTAGGATTCAGGCTGGGCTGAGAGCGGACCAGGTTTTGTGTTCTTTACTGCGTTTTATCATCGTTATCATTGTTTGGTCTATTTTTGGATGACATCATTCTTTTCTTGGGTTGACCCTACTGACCGTAGTGACCTGGCGTGGTCCAGACTGGACCAGGAGTTCGGTCTCTCGTGGTTTCTGGTGGCTGCGTAGCTGTCGCTGCGCCTCGGTGGAGCGGGCGCCCCCTTCAGGCTCTCGTAGGAACTTCGGCTAGCGGCTGGGCCCCATATTGGACCCACGCTGTGCCTGTTTGCAGCTGGAGCGCCTCCACCGCTGCTGCCGCTGCTGCTGCTGCTGCCGCTGCTGCTGCCACGGTAACAGACTCCGCCCCCTGAACCTGGAACCAAGAACATAAAGGATGACGTAGACTGAAATAACCAAACCCATGAGCAACTCCTGAAGAAGAAACTTTACCCTGGAGGTCTCGGCTCAGCCCCGGCCTCGCTCCGCCTCTGGAGTCGGTGCTGCGCAGCATGGCGGCGGAGGTGGAGCTCAGCTCGTGCTCCTGAGAGAGGCCCTGCTGGGCGTCGTAAACCGTCCGGATGTAGCGCATGTCGGCCTGCTGCATCTCCCCGCTTCCTCCTCCTCCTCCCCTCTGAGGGACGGTCTCCAGCGAATAGGAGCGCTCCGGGCTGAACGAAGGGGTGGAGGCGAGGTACTCCGGGATGCTGGAGCTGGTGGAGAAGGACGAATAGGCCGAGTCCCGCTTGCTGTGCAGGTGGTCGATGCTGTTGGACGACCTGGAACACGACGAGCGGTTCAGCTTCAGAGCTTATCAATGACTGAAATGTATTTACAAGGCCACTGGACAGACCGGCGAGTTCATCTCAAATCATCACGGACCTTCTGCTAGACCATCTCTGATTTAATTGAAAAGAAAGTCAGAAAGCATAAAGACTGAAAAATTAAAAACTGAAAACCAAAAACAAAACATAACATACTACACAAGAAACTACAATTTAAAAATCAAAAATCAACCCACGACCAACAGGCAGCAGCTCACACCGAAAACTGAAACTGGATGAACAACAAACAACAAAATATGAAAAATAAAAAAAGAAAAAAACCTCAAATATTCCGCAACATCTCACCAACTCACAAACTCAAAAACTGAAAGAGTAAACCAAAAAATCAAAGAGTATCAGATTAAGCGGTTAAAACTGACTAACCAAGTGAGAAAGGTTGAAACACAAAAACAAAAAAACTAAAAAATTCTGGAGTTTCAAGATCATTTAAATAAATATCCATATTTTATGCTTTTAAAACTTCAGACAAATCAGAGATGAAAGAATCAGAATTGGATGATTTGAGACAGAATGACCGGTTGTTCTACGGACCTGGCGGAGGACAGCTGGTGGCAGGACGAGTAGGTGTGGTGGGACCCGCCGTGGCCGTGGTGACCCAGTGGATGCTGGTGCTGAGCTCCGGAGTGCAGCTGGGAGGACTGGGGAGGGTCCAGGCTCTCCATGCTGCCCCTGGAGCTGTACTGGTCCGGGCTCTTCCTCAGGTAGCCGCTGCCGCCGCCGCCGGAGTCGAAGCCGCCGGACAGGTCGGTGGTCGAGGCACTGAGAGGAGGAGAGAAGAAACAGGGAGTTAGAAAGTAGCAGAACCACCAAAAAGAAAAGTGTTTTCTCCCAAACTGTGTCGTATTTTTATTTGTTTTGCAGTGTAATTAATCACCAAAGTGAAAGAAAGTACACTTGCATGCATTATATTTCCTCCTTCACTTGATAAAAATAGAGTATAGGACACAGAAAGAGAAGATCTTAAGACGCTTGTTTTGTTCCTTCATGCGAGTCACAGCTGGAACGTCATTACAGTCGTGTGAAAGTTTTTCCACTTTTTTCCTACAAAGTGCATAAAGCATTAATACATACCGATCTGACATGACAATAACGACTTAAAAATGTTTTATTCACAGTGTTTATTAAGCTGATGATTAAAACTGCTTTTCTGCAGAAATACCAGCTGAAACATCGGACAAATGAATCTGAATTATAACATCAATGTCATCTGGACTATTACTTTACTCTATAGTTTGTGTAATATCAGTTGCAGCATCGTGTGTAATATTGATTTTTTATGTATAAAATGGCAGTTTCACGTCCAATATTTTACATTTTTTAGGTGCAACATTTTAATTTCATCTATAATATGTTTTTAATCATGTGAAATATGCAAAAATATTTATAAAAAGTAAAAAAAAAAACAAAAAAAAACACTAGACTGTAGATTCGCATATCTGATGTAAAATGACAATAAAACCTCCATAACTGTGAGTTCTTTGTGGATTTTTTGGCCATAAGGAGACAAATTAAATTATATTTGCAAATGTAACTTTTTATTTAATAGACAAACATTAAAATCAAGTTTAATACTTTAAATATATTTCAACATTTAAACACAAGGAGTGAAGACAACAGAAACAGAAGCACTGGTTCTGTACATTTTACACACATTTGTTCATTAAACTAAATAATTTTGTATATTTGCACGATTTCACAACAAAAATCTACAGACGCTGGTGTTCTGTTGTAGGTGGTTTAATAGTCTTTATGCATTTATTATTCTTTATTAGACATTAAAAAATTTAAAATAAGTTTTGAAAATGTCTGAAAATTACTGCATTTTTCCTGATTTTTTTTTTTTTAATTTCTGATTTTCTCTTATATTGCAGTTCTTCTTCGTGCCCCAGCTGCTGGAATATCAGTCTTTTTACTTCTTGCTTTTCCAGTCTAGTCTTATTCTAGCTTGCTAAGTTCACTTCCATGTATTATATTTAGATCTTGCTTTTCTATTGAGCAAACAATTTTCTGAGCTGAATTTATTCGACCCGGTTCTGCTGCAGTTCAGTCTTAATGTGGACCAACAGGCTCCGAGCACCAACAGATCTTTAAAAGTGACTCAGGCTCTTATTCCAACAGGAGGCGGATAAAAGTGCCGGAGCCTTGACGTAATGAGCCGAGCGTCTTTACAACGGCCGGCTGTAAAAGCTGCTGATGTGCAGCTGAACTCCGTCCCAGTGACTGACTGGAATGTAAATGTGTGTGCATGCATGTGTGTCCACGTCACAGTTTGACCCACCAAGTCCGTCGAGCGAACACAATGCAATTAACTGCTGTGGAAACCGGGACAGAGTCCGTCTGTGTTTCTGTGTCGCTAAATAACTCGTCCCGGCTTGTTTCAGAGTCGCCGTCAGCTGATCTCAGCCTTTGGTCTCGCTCCTGCTCTGCTGAAAATGTGACGTTTAGATGCTTTGCGAACGAGAAACTTTGGTCAGAAATGTGTGTTTGTGTGTGTGTGTGTGTGTGTGTGTGTGTGTGTGTGTGTGTGAGTGTGTGTGGGTGGATGGATGGTGGGAGTTGCCATGGGAGACCCAGAGGTGAGGGGGAGGGACCCCAGGAATGTCTCGCTCTCTGTGGGCAAAGACGTCAAAGCTCCTCCTGACCGGCAGCTTCACAGAAAACACAGCAGCGCTAAATATTTACCCACCAGTTTGTGGAAAAACGGCATAAATGTTAGCAGGAAACGATGCACTTCATTAAAACCCCGAGACGACACGTCCTCGCTCTCAAAGAGGAACCTTCTTGAAGGTTCTTCGCTTTCTAGGAATATCGCTGCTTACTGAAATGTCCTCACGTCTCCAGTGGGTTCCTGAATTCTTACTGTCTGTTTGAGAAACTGTCTTCGTTTGTCCCCAAAACGTTCACATCTCTTAAGAGTCTCATAAATGTCTTCTTATAAGTTCTTCACCTTCAGAAATATTAACGTCCCAACGTCTCACACTGGTTCCTCATTTTCCAAAACTGAATTTTCCAACAACTTCCTGTTTGTTTTAGAAAGTGACCGTGTTTCCTACAAAATACGTCAACGTCTTCCTAAAAGCAAATCGCTTTTTACAAGTAGTTTCAAAAATGTCCTTATTGTCCTTAAAGGTTCTTTAATTTCCAAAAAACGCTTCTCTTTTTCAAAAACCAGTCATTTGCATTCATCTTATTTACTTTTCTTCGCTTTCCACAAGTGTCTTTATGTCCTAAAATGTCTTCAAATGTCAAAGTTGTCCAAAAGTACAGATTTCAAAGCTATACTTTTGTAGACATAGTTTCTATGTATAGATTCTAGTTTGCATTTTCCCAAAAGTTTCACTTGTCCCTAAATATTCCAAAATGTTTCCTGCATTTTTAATAATGTGCTCGCATTCAAAACATTACCACCAATTTCCAAAAAGTTCTTTACTTTCCAGAAACATCACTACGTCTCTAAAGGGTTCCTCATTTCCAAAACTGTCCTCATTTTCCAACAACTTGTCTGTTTTAGAAACTGACTGTGTTTCCCCTCAAAAATACGTCCACGTCTTCTTTAAAGTTTCCCAAGTTCCAAATCATCCCTTTTTAAAAAAAATTATCTTCAGTTTTCTAAAATGTCCCTAAAGATTCCTCACGCCTTTATCTTCTAAAGGTTCTTCACTTTCCAAAAGTGTCTTTACGTCCTAAATTGTCTTCAAATATCAAAGTCGATCTGTTCTAACTAGTTTTTGTCTAAACATGTTTTAATTTTCCATAATGTCACCACATTCATGGTCTCCAAAACTCCCCTCACTGGTCAAAAACACGTTTAAACATGTCAATTCAAAAGTTCTTCACTTTGAAAAACATCCCGATTTTCTAACTTCTTCTATTTCCAAAAAGTGCCGCTAATTTCCAGGAAGTTTCTCTAAAAACATTTTTGTATGCCTTCACACCAAAAGAATGCATCTTTATAAAAGCTCTTCAAGACAAATGCCAAAAGGTTCTTCACTTTCCAACGTTGTCCTCCTTGTCTTACCAGTTTGTCGCTGGTTAAACATGTTTAAACGTGTCTATTTAAACATTATTTATACCTTCACAAAGCCTTCACAGCCAAAAAAAAATGCATCAATCTTTATAAATCCTTTAGAAAATACTGTCCAAAAGTGTAGTTTCTAAAATGTTGCTCAAAAGGTTCATAAATTTCCAAAAAGTTCAGAAAGAAAGGTCAAAAATGTCCTAACTTTTCCAAAAAGGCCTTCATTCTTCACAATGTTCTAACTTTACAAAGATGTTCTTGCAATCTTATAATCTCTTATAAACTGGTTCTAAAAAAGTTCAGTTTTCACTTGCATGACTAAGACTCTGTCTTTATTTTTTGATTATCAACTGTTGTACTTCAGTGTCTAATAATTCAACTGTTGGGACCCAATAAGTTTCTGGCAAATGTTGTGAACGAATATAAAAATGAACTTTTAGGATCAAAGTCAAAGGTCATGTTTGAGAAGCAGCTCCTCATAGCGACTCTTTACATCTTTTTTCCTCATAAAACAGGCTCCAAACATTCAAAACCGTTTATGATTTAATAAAAACCAAATGTTTGCCATGGCTCATGGAAGCAGGCTTCATTTTAAAGGGTTCACCAGCATGTGAGAAGTTCATCCGTCCTGTGTTGTTGTGTTATCACTGTTGACCAGAGTGTGTTGGTCCGAGATAACACTTTACAAGAGTGTCTGGAAACGTCAACTTTGACCCTCCGACTGATAGCGGCGAACCTACAATCCAGACTTCCAAACATCTTTTCAGACAGCTGGAAGCGTTGGAGGTCAGACGGGTTCACGCCTGACAAGCTCACAAGTTATTTCTTAAATATGGGCACCGTTTATATTTCCAGACCCACTTTGGAGGCGTAAATCTTAGTTTGGAGGAGATTGGTGTCGTTTCTTTGGGAGCTATCGCTGCACTTATGGCCAAAATCATTTCAAAACTAATGGCAAGGAGCCTCAGCCGGCTTCAGTTTTGTGTTTCTTAGGAAATGTAAGTTTGATAATTTACCAAACTACGATGGCGCACTGTGAAGCCTCCGAATGTCGACATGCTGATGTTAGCGTGTAGCTCAAACTGCTTTAGTCAACAGCTGAGAATACAAACGAGTTCTAAATCAGATTTCCAGTGATTACTGATTGTCTTTCGGACTCTGACCTGGCGTGGTAGCTGTGGTGCCAGGCGCTGCTCATCGTGTCCATCGCCGCCGGGTCCAGCTCCGGCCGACCATCGCCGAGCTTCGTCGAGTGCCACGAGTGAGGCCGGGACGACGGCTCAGTGCGTCTGTCGGGTTTAAACACATCAGAGAGCGATTTAGTGCAGCGCTGGACATCCTGGTGTAAAACTCAGGTAAGTTATCTGTACAGGAAGTGAAATGACATTTAAAATCACAATAAGTGACACTGGAGTAAAGCGAAACCAACGGATTGGTTAAAAAACAACAACAAAAAAACATTTTTATTTTGTATTTTAGAGCAAAAAAGAGCTTAATTTGCTTTTATGCATATAAGATGTCACCAGAAAAGACCGTTTCCTATCTGTAGGAGGGTTGTATTGAGGTTCAAGTTTCTGGGATTTTGGACGAACTAAATGTCTTCAAATTTGGTCAATTTTAGGGAAAAAAAGAAAAGGTTTAGAGACATTAGCTTGTTAAAATTTACACAAAATAACTGCCCATGGGCCCAAAAAGCCCAAAGTTTACTCCAGATTTTGCAGCGTTTGGTTGGTGGCCAGTGAAACTGAACTCAATGATCTTGATTGTTCTAAAATTTTCCCAGTTTGTGACTCAGGTCAACACTGTCCGACAAACTGGTCAGGGTCAGCTGCACACTTCAAGATGGCCAGATGCTAACCTATGGTAGTTATCATGTCAACATTCCCTTAAATGCTCATCTGCAAGAAAATAATAAATGCAAAACAGTGATTTCATAAAAGACGGCAACATCTTGATAACGTCACTCTTGTTCTTGTGGAGTTTCAGTGCACTTATTGTGCTTCTCATACGTAAATGCCGGAGGGTTCTTCTGCAGAAAACTGCCTCCTGTCTAACATTCACCGTCATGGTTGTTATTTCTGCACCATGTTTGTCCTCTTTCATCCTGCACAGACCGTCATTCACAGAACCATTAGACATCCTAAACCCCTTCAGGGAATCAAGCACAGAGTTTATTATGAGAGCTGGAAACAGAAAAGTGATCGTTTCAGCATTAAATATTAACCCGGCTTGTCCTCCCACACACTTCCAGCTGCACGGTCTCATTCCACGAAAATCTGACTCACCTTCTGCCTGTCTCTGCATCTCCCTTCCTGTAAAACCCCAAAACACCTTCAACGTCGGTCTCATCATCACACTGCAAATGACTGCATCAGAAAACACTGAATAATACGCTTAAAAGCAACCAAATAGAGGGAAATGTTTTGCTCAGACGTTAGTTTCAAGCAGTTTTACAGCTAATTTCAATGCTAATGGCATCAGTAACCCAGATATCCTCACAGAGAAGCCAGTAAATAAAGTCTTAGTACGTGAGGGTGAGTCTGGTGAATACTGTATAATCCAAACTTCCACATCAGGTGATTCTACTTTGATGTTAAACTACAGAAAATTAAACTGCTTCACTTTAAAAGCCTCTGGTATAACCTCTTCCTCTCCTGGAAAACTTTCAAATTAAAATATCAGCAGGAAATCTTCCATCCATCCATTATCTACACACCACTTAATCCTCACTCCTCACTGGAGTCTATCAAGGCAGGTTCACCTGGACAGGTAACCAGTCTATCACAGGGCTACACTTAGAGACAGACAACCAAGCACACTCACATTCACACCTACGGACAATTTACAATCACCAATTAACCTCAACATGTTTCTGGACTGTGGGAGGAAGCCGGAGAACCCGGAGAGAACCCACGCTGCACGGGGAGAACATGGAGACTCCACGCAGAAAGATCCCGGTGCCCCCACCGGGACGTGAACCGGCAACCTTCTTGCTGTGAGGCAACAGCGCTACCAACTGCAGCCCGCAGGAAATCTTGAGTTTCAATAATGTTTACAGTAAAAATGGTAAAAATAGAAGCAACTGTAATTATTTAGTGATTAAACCAAACTATATCTGCTACACAAAGTGTCTCAGTAAGGTGTTGGGCCACCAGAACAGCTTGAACGCTGAGTAGCATTGATTTTCTGAACTCTAACTAGACTAGAGGGTTGAACACCAGTTCTCCAAAAGGTCTTTGGTATTTTGAGGATGGTCGTGGAGAACGTTGTCCAAAATCTTCCACAGGTGTTAATTGTATTTCTTGAAACCAACAACAGTCGTCCTGGGTGGGGTTAAGAACGGCATGTGCTCAAAACAATGATATACGAGCTGTTTTTAGTGAAACATTTGCAAATACAGAGGCGGGTGCCATCAATAAAATGGATAATTTACTGTGAAAAACTAGCAAGGCGGCTTTGTTGCACAACCAAAACCTTTGGCAAAACCTGAACCTGTCGGCGTGGTACGTTGCTGCCTGGAGATTGTTGTTGTGGTTTCCCGTGGTGAAGGAGATTTAGATAACGTGTAGATAACAGAAAGAGAAGAAGAAGCTGCGTGAAGAGTACGATCAACGGCAGGCTTTTATCTACAAAGCATCAGACATGGTGGAGACAGAAACATTTCATCACTGGATAAAGGTGATGATTTAGAGCAACTTTGTGCTGATTTGCACTGATTCTTTCCTTCAATGAGATAAATGGACCCAAACCATGGCAGCGCTACGCCCCAACAACATTACAAAACCACCGCATCGCCTCAGTGTGGACAAACGAAACTCAGGTTGCTTTTGAACAGTTGCAATGGTGCTTTTCCAGCCGTAACGTTCATTGTGTATTATTATTCCTATTTACCTCTTTGGCACTTTCACAATCCCTCATTCTGCCCCTAATTCTAATCTTTCTTTATCTAATTCAGTTTGTTTTAAAACGAGGTAAATAATTGGTTTTTAAAAAATGGCAGCATTGCTTCAGGGATAAAATCATGTGTTTTTGTTTATGTTGGTAATCTTTATGACATCACATCATGACATTCTGAACGTGTTATCAAACCAGCGGTGATAACGGAGACGTTGGCGAGCGCAGCAGCTATCCTCGTGATATTTGACATATCCCGCTGCTCTGTATTTATGCTCAGAGATAAACAGGAAGTGATTTTATCGGACTAAGTAGGAGGCACAGACATGAAAGCCTGAACCAAAGGAACCTGGGTAATGACAGGACGTGGCTGGAATACCTCAACACTTTATCATCGCTGTTGCACTTAGACAGATATTCTCTCCGTTAACTCTGGGAGGACCGGCTCGAGTGCACTGTGGCTTATTTTGACTTGTGTTTCAGATTCAAGTCTGATTTTAAAGTCTGATAAAGCGTCTTTTTGTACTCTTCAGCTCTGTGCTCACAATAGAACAGGAACTGATTAAAGTTCACCTCACTGAGGTTTTGTGATCGCTGACAGTGTCATTTGCAGGATGCGTCAATGTCAAGTTCAAGTCACTGAGAGAGACACTAAGACTCTGTCCAAGACACTGAGGTGATGTACAAGTTTCAAATGTCACATCTGTAGGTCACCAAGGTTGTGTCTGAGTCGTAAATGTGAGATACAAGTCATAAATGTCCAGCCCGAGTTACCAAAGTCATGTCTAAATTCATGAAGTTGTGTCTGATGTCCGCGTTAAAAACACCTGGTTCTAGTTGCTGAAGTTATGTACAAGTCATTGGCACCATGTCTGAAATACCAGGGTTAAATCCAAGCCACTGATGCCATCTACAAGTCTTAAATGTTGAGTTCAAGTCACCCCAGCTTATGTAAGAGTGTCATGAATGTCCTGCCCATGTTAGTACAGTCAAGTTACTGAGACTGTGTCCAAGCAGTTGGAGTGTCAAATGTCATGTCCAAGTCACCAATGTCAAGTCAGAGTGCTAAAGGTTTTGTCCAAGTCAAAAAAGTCATTGACAAGTGTGATGTCCTTAGGTCATCAAGGTTATGATTGAGTCTGAACTGAAGTCATGTCCAAGTCACTAATCCATCCATCCATTATCTATACACCACTTAATCCTCATAAGGGTCCCTGTCTCAGCCAACTCAGGGCAAAGGCAGGTTCAGCTGGACAGGTCGCCAGTCTATCACAGGGCTACACAGGGCTCACATTCACACCTACAGACAATT
This sequence comes from Stegastes partitus, assembly GCF_000690725.1. Lineage (NCBI taxonomy): Eukaryota > Metazoa > Chordata > Actinopteri > Pomacentridae > Stegastes > Stegastes partitus. The sequence continues at coordinate 50,082 of NW_007579743.1, forward strand.
TAGAATCACCAATTAACCTCAGCATGTTTCTGGACTGTCGGGGAAAGACAAGGAACCCAGAGAGAACCGACGCTGCACGGGTCGAACATGCAAACTCCAAACAGAAAGATCCTAACTGGGACACGAACCGGGGATGTTCTAGCTACGAGGCAACGGTGCTAACCAACAGGCCACCGTGCAACTCGAAGTTACAAATGTAAAGCTTAAATGTTACGTTCAAGTCAGTGTTCATTGTTATGTCCAAGTTACAAATGTCAAGTCAGAATCTTAAAGGTTTCATCTAAGTCACAAATGTCTACAAGACTTTATGGTCGTGTCCAGGGGTCAAGAAGGTTCTGTCCAATACTTAAGTGTCAAGCCTAAACCAAAAACATCACATCCCAGCCATCAAGGTCATCTCAATGTTACATTTCCAAATTTCAAATGTCATGCTTTAGTCACCAGGTTTATGCTTGAATCCTAAAAGTCCTAAATATCATGTCCAAGCTTCATTTTCCCCTCATAAATATCACGAGTCACTAGAAAATGGAAACATCTACAATGGTTTTCTTGTTTCTAATATTTTAAACTAGTCAAACATATTTGTGCTGCCAGTATTATTGTTGTGCAGTTAATTTTTTGTCAAAACTATATAAGTAGTGCTGCTGTTGTTTCAGCATAATTTTGGCATCACTCTGCAGTCTTGACCTGGAACAAAACCTAAATCTGGACCTCTTTTCGTGAGCGTTTGTCTCTGACTGAGTAAGTCTCGTGTTTTACCTGGAGGTGAACCTGAGGACTTTGGAGATGAGGCCGGTCGCCAGGCCGTTGACGCTGGCCTCCGACGGCGACCGACACAGCGCCCCGTCCGACCGACCCAGCTCCGATTTCTTCTGCTTCTTCCTGAGCTTCCTGCGGTAGAACGCTTCCAACAACTCCATGGCCTCGAGTTAAGAGTTGGATTTATTCTACTGTCTTCTCTCCTGCTTTCTGCTCAGAACCTCCCCACTTGTCTTGTTGCTTCTTTTAGAAAGTCCCAGAAAGTTCCATTTCCACACCCTTTAGTCTTTGTTCCTCAGAGATCTTTGATGTGGTTCCTTCTAACACACTGCAAACAAACCTATTTCTACTAAACTCTACTCTATTCCCAACTTACATGCTTTTCAAGACCTACAAAAACATTTTCCCAGGACTAGAATCTAACAAAACTAACAAATTCACACCCTGTTTCTCATCAAATGCATCTGTAATGATCCAGTCCACTCTCTGCTGATTTCTCTACATTCATCCACTCCTCTATTCCATCAAAAATCCGGTAAAGAGTCTCGCCTCGACCGATCCTGTCTCTGCCACCGTCAGATCTTTGCTCCGGTCTGATGCTGGCCGGCCGGGTCGAGTCTCGCTGCCTCCAGCTCGTTAAGCAAATGAAGCAATTAAGCGTCATTAGGCCGCCGTACGATAAACGCATGAAGTAAACATCCTCGGCACAGCTCGGTCCGGACGGTAGCTGTTGATGTGGGAGAGACACACTGAGAAGAAAAAGAGAGAGGACAGAGGGAAAAAATGGGGGAGGAAGGGTGAGAAAAAGCGAGTCGCGAGAAAGGGAGGGAGATAAGTTTGGTTAGATCGTTAAGGTGGAGATACCGAGGAACGAAGCAACGATAGAGAGATGGTAGGAGGAGGGAAATAAAGCAGCAGATAAAGGAGAGGGAGCATGAAAACAGGAGGACGAGAGAAGGAACTTTCCTGTTTCACATCCCAGAAACGAAAATAAAAACTAACTTTAGGACAGAAGCAAAGGTGAGAGAGGAAGGGAGGAGGACGAGGGAGGACAGATTAACAGAAGCAGGGAGGGAGAGTTGTTGGAAACAGCAGCAGAAATGGATTTGGAAGCCGCCGGGTGAGAAGACGTCTCATGATGCAGCATGTGGCTCCACAGCGAACAATGACCTGATTATTATTGACTGTTAGATTATCACTGTCATAAGGGCTGGAGTCCAAAAACACAGCGAGACGTCTGGACAGAGGTTATCGCTGATTACAGTTTAGCAAGTTGCCGGAAAAACTGGAAAAGTTATTAGTGAAGCGAGGTCAGTTATCAAGAGATAATCTGATTATAAGTATTAATTTTATCCACGTGAGCGGCGTCTACCGCTTCGGTCCAGGCTAAAATATCTCAACAGCTATCGCATCGATGGCTTGGAAATTGTTTTGAGTCATGTATGTTCCCCAGAGGATGAATCTTACAGACTTGAGCGATCGCATGACTGTTTCTTTTGTGTCATGATTAGGTCAAAGCTAATGACATTCCAATTACCGTCAGATGCATTGCGTGCTAGGTGCAAATTAGCAAATGTTAGCACGCTAATAAGCATAACAAAGGAAATGCCTGAATAATACCTGCTAATTATCTGTACACAGTGCTAGCGTTGCCACTGTGAGCATGGAAGCGCATGTTAGCACAGGTTAGCATGGGTCTCAGAGGATGAATCCAGACATTCGCTATCCACTGAAGGTCATCGTAATGTTAGCATCTGATGTAATGTTTGTTAATTAGCATGCTAGCATTTGCTAATTAGCACTGGTGATACCTGCTAAATGTCTGTATAATATGTTAGCATTGTCACTGTGACTATGCTAGCATGCTGGAATCTTTTTCATGGTTACAAGAGGATGAGGACTTTGGCAATTCACTCTCTTTTGTGCCATCATTAGGTCAAAACAATTGACATTCCAATTACAGAAATTTTTAGCACGCTAATAAGCTTAACAAAGATGATGAACTGGCTAAAAAATACCTGCTAACCGTCAGTGTATTACGTTAGCATGCTAAAAGTATTGCATAAACGCAGCCCAGAGACATGATAAACCAACTCTTAGTCTAGTTTTTACTGTGAAAATGAAAGGAAAACTAAGTAAGCATGAACTTGTTGCAGTAGTATCTTGTATTTTTATAACTTTATCTTTCTGACAGTAATGTCAGATAATCCTGTAACAGGTTCTTGAAAGATAACACCAACAGTTGTCAGCATGAGTAGCACCTATTAGTCAGCATCGCTCTGCTAAAGGGGCCTTCAAAAGAGTTCATCGACCATTGCATTTAATATTTGTAGAAAAAAACCTTTGCATTGTTGAGTATCAAGAAGCTAACCAACAGTTTGGAGGCATAAAGGCCCCCATAAGCTCTTCAGGAACCTTAGAAACTTCCTGAAAACCTTAAAGCACCTTCACCCATAACACTGACCCAATTTTTTACAAAAAAAAAAGCAAAAAAAAACCGGAAAGCAACCAAGGAATCAACAAAGAAGCAACCCCGGAAAAAAAGGAAAAAAATTTAAAAAACGATCCGCAGTGTTGGCACTTATACAACAGAGGAAGAAACTACTGCTGCTGCTGTAGCTAGTTTACACCATCACACCATGCTTTCAAATAATAATTTAGAATGGGCCGATCCCATTCAAAATACAGCCGGTTATAGGGTTAAAGAATTCCCTTAAAGTCACATCACACCTCGTCAAGAACCAGTTCAGTCTCCTTACAAACATCTAGTACCTACTCAAGGTTCCCTGGAACCCGTTAAAGGTCTCTACGTATCCTCAGATACCACTGGAATCTCCTCTGGGACTCCTGCAACTTCCTCATGAACCATTTAAACCTCCTTAGAAATATTTTTTTTATTTGTTAATGACACCCGAACCCACTCAAGAACCTCATAATTCTCCACAGACAAATGCAATTATCTCCATGACACCAGAGCTCTGTTGAGGTCAGTGTGAGCATCCTTGTGGTCGTTTCTCAAGAAAATTTGAAAATCCACTTGAGGACTCCAGGCTTCCATCAGGACCACTGTAACCTCCTTAAATACATTTGGTAGGTTCCTGGAACTTCATGCTTCCTTTATGAAGACTCTAATCTCTTCCAGGCAGCTGATAGTTACGTAAGAACCTCTTCAACCAACTCAGGATGACAAATGTGAAACTGATCCAGAAGAAGAAGCTGGTTGAATCTATTGAGCTGAGTGAAGGTGTAGCTCCTCCCAGTCCGACAGCAGGTGCCTACGACTGGGTTCCTGGGAGTCATGTGTCATGGGAACATCGTCAGATGTATCTGAGATCACAGAGGGAGACGGATGATGAGACGGCGAGGAAATCCTCTCCCCTTTGTAGCGTCTGAATCGGGTGTCGAGGCCACACTGACCCTCAACGCTTTGTTCTGGCAAAAAATTCACTCAACGTTTTGCCTTGAGGCTGCAGAGACAGACGAACCTCTTTTTCAGTTTTGCAGACATCTCTATACTTTAAAGCCTCAGTTTTGTACGAACATATACACACACAGATGTAAGTGTGTTATGTTCAGGTTGATTAAATGTGAACATACCTTCAGTAATTACAGATAATAACCAGCCATCCCCGTTAAGTATTCTGGTCTGGTCTATTAGCCACAGGTATAAAAAAAATAGCAGCAATACAGATTTTACAACTTGAAGAAAATTCCTATAAATCCATATATTTGGGTGTCGCCTACAAAGTTATGATGTTGTCCATAATCTGAGCTACCGGCAACATGTAAATATCAGACAGAAGTAGACGCAGTATGGAGTCATGAGGAACTGCACGGGTTATTTCTGTCCGCTAACACTCATTGGAGAGATTAAATCGATGCACTGCAGACACTTATTTGTAATGTCTAATGTAATAAATGTTGTAGTATTTGTACAGCGAAAGCTTCAGGCTCCATCCAAGGAAAGAAAAATCCACTTTCAAACACTGATTGATTTAATTATATCTTAAAGAAACACAGGTGAAGATGCGATGTTGTGGGAGTAGCAGCAAAACGCAGTGGTGCTGTTTGTCTGAGCAGCGACTTCATGTAGGTTCTCAAAAGTCCTGCTTTGAACTCTACATTCAGCAAAACCCAGGAAATCTAAACCCATTAAAACCAAACACTGCATTCAAATCACTAAAGATTTTAACTTGTGTTTCAAAAACACGGACAAACCGATGAAGAAAAAGAGAGCGTTTGTATCGACACAGTCCGATTCAAACTGTCTTCTGCTTTCCTCTGAACATGTGTGTGTGTGCAGGGTGTGTCTTTCTCAACGGAGACCTTATCTGTTGCTGTGGGAAACTGCTCCAGCCCATAATAATCATCTTTCTGATCTGCCCAGGAAAACCAAAATTGGAGAGAGAGAAAGAGGAGGGCAGCAGTGTGGACCACCAGTATCCACGTATGTGGGCTTTAAGGGTGTTAAGACGTACATGTGAAATGTTAAATATGTGTGTTTGGGATGATGAAAGCCTGCATGTGTTAAAACTGGGTGTGTGCACGTGGGAGTGTTTTTTATCCACTGGTATGCTGCTACTCCTGCTCCCTGATTGGCTGGCAGGTGTCTGGTAGAATCACGTTTGGGAGTTGAAGGCCAGCGGGCGAACATAGCAGAAGATATCTGGAGAGTTTAGAACTTCCCACCAAGCAAATCAAAACACCTCCAGCTCTTTTAAAGACGCCTCAGTGCCAGTTCATGCAGACAAATGCGGACGTTAAAAGGGGAATGCATGCGTAGTTTTGTTCGTCTGCCGCTCATATCAACACAGAAAAACACACGGGGCAATTAGGACAGGGTATATTGTAGCTGCTACTTACAAATGAAACTGTTGTCGAGCACAGTGGGTGGTCACAGCGCAGGATATCTGGAGTATTCAGAACGTCCTGCTGTGTTTAATTGGAACACGTGCAAATCAAAACACCTCCAGCGTCAGTTACAGCTCTTTAAGTGACTCAGGTGTGGATGACCTCGTACAGTCGCTCCTTTAAACGAACATTTGTTTTGAGCAACATGTGCAGACCCTCACAGACGTAGTTTACTTCACGCATATCTTTGCAGTCACAGAAAGCCAAAACTGGGCTCAAGTTAGAAGCTATTCTACTCATAGGGCACCCCTGGAGCCCCGACAAGGACTCCGAGAACCTCCTTATGTAATGCTCGTACCCTTGAACCTCCAGTGTCTGTAAGAAACTGGATATCATTCTATTAAACTGCAGGAAACTACAACAACAATGATTCTACACTCGATGCTACTCACTCAAGAACCCTTGCAACACACTTGAGGAGAATTTAAGGACTTCTGGTGCATTCGTAGACACCTGGCACCAAAAAGAAACCTCTTCTTCAGGCTGCAGGAATCCTGGTCTGGCTCGAACATTTACAGGAACCCTAATCGGTCCTTTTAGTCTTTCTGCTTCCACTGAGGCGTAGGATCCACCAGACTTATGACGGGACTCAGAGAAACAACAGTGGAGGGAACCAAGATGTTGTGTTTAATGTTGTTTGAGAGGCAAAAACTGATGCTATTTTTTAAAAAAAGGCATTTGATGTTGAAAAAGCGTCACTGAGTCGCTTTCAGAACTGTTCAGAAGTACTGACTCCAGAGTTAAGACTATTTCCCCCCCAAAAAACAGCACCGTACATAAATATAAGGCCTTGTGTTTGCCCCTGGAAGGTTTTTAAGACATACAGAACATCTTGAAGGACCTCTAAAAACCCTTTTAGAACCAGTGAAAGCTCTTCAAGGATCTCAGGAGTCTGCAGGAACCTCCAGAAACCCTTTAAAGGCCTCTTGCTTGAGCACCTGTCCAACCTCTGCATCCTGCTCTCTGATAGGCTGTCAGGTGCCTGTTAAACCTCAAGCATCAATCTGATGAACACTTCAGCCGTAAGACACATTAAGCTGCAGGTAACTATGACAACAGTACAGATGCTAATGCTACAATGTCCGCTAACACTTGACTAAAACCTGCATAAACACGATGTGAACAGGCCACAGAGCAAACCACAGCGTAGCCACGCCCACCACCGGAAGTCAAAACCCAGGATTGGATGCTGCGTGATTGACAGCTTAAAGCAGGAAGTAACCAGACTTAAACTGTGCGTGTGTGTGTGTTTAAGGGAGTTTGTTTGTGCTACAGTGTGTGTGTGTGTGTGTGTGTGTGTGTTTTGCGCAACTATGTGATGATGTCGTTTCAGAAAAATGCGGTGATCCAACCGAAGAAACACGCAAGGACGAAAGAGGAGTGAAATGGAACGCAAAGGAAAGGAAAAGAAAGGAAAGATGGGAGGCGAAGGGAGAGGAGCGGGTGAGGATTCATAGGAGGTAGGAAAGGAAAGAAGGAGTCTGAGAATCGGTGTGTCCTCTCCAGATGAACACCCAGCCTCATGGGGCTCTGATGGCCCGCTTCCTGTTTTTTGGGATGACGAAAAAGAGACAGCCTCCCCCTTTCCACTCGCTGGTATCTGATAACCACCCAGAGTCCAGGGAATTGTGGGAGAATGGAGTCATTCTGCCTGTTTATCTACGGGACCAACGAGGACGGGACATTTTAATGACTCTGTTGTTGAAGTCACCTGCAAACATGTTGTTGCTCAAACCTGAAACCTGGCCTCCATGAAAGTGTTGCACATGTGTTGGTTCTCTATAACGACAGACACCAAAGCTGAGTTTAATACAGGCTGGTCTGCAGTTGCACTAGCTCCCCCTGGAGGCCGCGGTGGTCGTTGCACCCACAAACTCGCAACACTTCCTGGATCTGACCTCCATATTAGGATGAAACTGGCTTCAGCTCAGCGTCAGTATTTATAGAGCGTATGGAGGCAGAGAGGGGAACGGTAACCCGCTCACAACTTATTCTGTCATCGCAAAATCCTGTGATTTTATATTTATTTTTTTTAATGAAAAGCTTGAAAGAAACCGCAGCAACCCTGTTTCCTAAATTATTATTTGACCACCTGCTGTTTTCTTTCACAAAGTCAACACAAAAGGACGTCTCACTTTGTTAGAGTTTTATCAGAGTGGTTCAATAATCACAGCTTCTGCTCAAAGACACAATAAAAGTCTAGTAATAACTAAATTCATGCAATAAAACTGGAACTGTAAAAAATCACACTGGATGACTAAAAACACCTTCTGAGTCACTATTATTTTGTGTTTAAGCTAAGTTAATCCAGACTAAAGTCATACTCAGCAGAGACGCCGCTAACTGGCTTGAAACCAACAAAGCAGCGTCTAATAAAACCTTAAAGAGAAAATGTAGAATGATTCCACCAAGAACTGCAAAGAAGGAGACAGAAAACGGTGCATATTTTAGGAAACTGTCTGGTTTGTTTACGTCTTTTTGTTTTTCTTTAGTCACTTTGTTCCACCTGGTTAAAGCTGCATTAAGCAATATTTTTAAGTAAACAAAAAAAAAAAAAAAATCAAATTCACATGCAAACATTAAAGTTACGGCTTTTAGTGAGACGAATAACTACCCGACTGATTCTGCACTTCAGTTCGCATGAGCTCGTTGTTCTGGTTTTGTAAATGTTCTGGTTCACTCTCTCGGCTCTCACAGGTTTTCTTGCAGCTGTTTTCAGCAACAACAACAACAACAACAACAACAACAACAACAGCTCTGTGCACCATCAACCGTGGACCAAGTTTCAGAAGGACAATGTTAGCGACTAGCTTGGGAACAGAGCGTGTTAAAAAAAACAAACCAAAAGGACAGCGACTTGTCTTTATTCCACCGACAAGTTTGGATTTCAAGCCTTTTAGAGAAATAAAACTTAGTAATTGGTAATTTAGAATATGATTGACTCTAGAGGATAAACTAATTCCTCTCAGTGATTATAGTGTGTTGGTTGAACACAGTTTCTTTAGAAGATCTCACAACTCGAAAAGGTTGTTTCTGTTGTGCATAAATATTTTATTTCAGAGTTTGAGAGTAAAATGTTGTCCAGCCCATTTACAGAAATGAAGATAGACTAAATATTTAAAAAAAACAACTCTCACGATAAAACAATGCAGCTTAGCAGCAGGACAGCTTATTAAAATACAAGAAACACGGGATTTGCCTCCAATATACAGCGATAACTTATTCAAATACTATGGCTGTGATCTCTTCCTACTCCTAAATTATTGTTCAAATGAACAGAACTTTATTTAAATTCTGGTGAAGATGCCAAAGTTCTGAATTATACTCTTAATATGAGAGGCTGAGTTTTGGAAATAAAACAACAAAATGATGGACATGGCGTCTAAGAACAAACAATAATCGCATCTTTTGCAGAGCAGAAAGAAATGATGACCCGTTTTGCAGAAAGTGTTGCATAACCAACAGCTGTACGAGGCCGTGGTGATGCAGCTGACGAGGACACGGGAAAAAAAACAAAACAACAAAACACTGGTCGGCGGTTACCATAGCAACCAACGAAAACCCAGTTTGTTTTCCCGTCGAGTTCGAGCCCTCGGTCACAAACGCACAACAGGACGAGGCGATAAATCACACTCAAACAGAGGAAACGCAGGCAGGACGTCCCGACAGCAGAGGTGAAGACCTCCTCAGCTGACGGCGGCGCCGACACTGATCTGACATCACTTCCTGTTTCAACAGCGTCCCACCGACCAACGTTTGGGAAAATAAATAGGATTTATCAACACCGGAAGGAACCGATGTCAAATATCGGAGAGGAAATGCAAGTCAGCGACACAGCGGCTGCAAACAGTGAAACTCCATCACACTGTCCTGCTTTTACTTTTAGGCTTCCTTTTTAAACTGTTCTTAACGGTGCTGATTTATCGAATAATTCAGTGCATGATTAAACATTTCCTGAGTCCGGCCTCTTTGTTGCTGCTGCTACGGTTCACATGCAGTTTAAAACGATGGTGGTAGTCCAAATTATTAGTAATTGTTGATGTAGTGCTTGATTACAGCCGGATATAAGGCTGTGTTGTAGTCTTTCCAATGCCATGTAGCATCCAACGGCTTCAACAGCAACCCAGAGTGCATGAAAACAACTTCAACAATTCCAGTTTTATGAGCATGTAGGAAATTAAACAACATGCCAGTGTGGTGACTTTTACATCATCAAAAGCGATGTTAAAGAGGAGAAGACCACTCCAGGACAGAAAAAACGGCTTTTTGATCTCTCAAAGTTTAACCAATTAGCATTTATCGTCAGAATTATGGGTTGAGATTTAAGATTTTACAAAGAAATCAAGTGTTACATGTCAAATAAAAAGCAAGAGCAGCAACTCCAGGGAGTTCTGAGTGATTACCAAAGTGCAGGAATGTGCAAATGTGCATTTTTTTTGTCTGACAACGTGTAAATTTGCAAAACATGTGACGTAAACAACTTGAGATGTGCAAAAAACAACAACACAGTGCATTAATGAGCTGAAAATGACGAGCTTCGCTGTGTTTCAAGCTAAGTATGCTAACATTAGCTTCGCGACTTGGTTGGACGTCTCTGGTTTCATGTTGGTGACGGTTCGACAAACGTCAACGTGTTGGGTGAAGAAAACACTGTTTCGGTTAAAGCTGGGGGAGATAGAAAAGGAAAAACAAGCCAGTTTTCAAACCCCAGTCTGAATGAAAAAATAATTATAAAAACAAACAAAAAAAATCCAACAAAAAAACAGAAGAGCAACAAAACTGCTCAATAAATTTCAGTGGTTCACGTAAGTAGTTCTGTTGTTTGGTTCTTTGAGCATGTTGACATTTATCCTCGTCTTTATTTCTCTGTTTTTTAAATCTAAATATAAGTTGTCCTATTTTGCAAGTTGTTAAAAGTGTTCTCAGGATGTTTTGTGTTTGAGATGCTTCATATTATTATTTTTTCTTCTGTATGTTGTAATAAGGGGGTTCATTCTAGTTGAGGCTTTAGAATGACTTTGTAAATAAATAAAAACCTAAACCTGCTTACCCCGGCTTTAACAAGTTTAGCTGTTGGGCTGTAAATTTCTTAAAAATCCCATCTAGCAGCACGGCGGCGCTAACGTTAGCCTACACTTTACATGTTAGCATCCAGGAAACTTCAGTGATCCCTAGAATAACGTAGAAATGCTCTCAGACTCTGGAATACTTTGCATTTTCGGGTTTTAAATAAATGAAACCACCATCTAAACCCTTTATTGACAGACTGTCGTTTAGACTGAAGACCAGAATATCGGGTTCTACCACTCGGTCGACCGACGGGGGGGGTCTCAGGCGTCTCCTACCTGTTTTTGATGCGTAGCTGGACTGCTGAACATGGTCTGCTGTGATTGGATGACGGAGGTGTTTGTTGTTGTTGTTGTGTTGGTGGTGGCAGTGAAGGAGACAGAGGAGGAGGAGGAGGAGGAGGAGGAGGAAGATCAGTGAGGGAAGGAGGTGAAGCGACAAACTCCTCGATGTATCCGGGATCAAACTCCCTGAAGAAGAGAGGCAGGAAATACAAACATTACTCCTCCTGCAAGGTGTTCCGTCTTTTATAAAGTGATCCACCAAATCTAGAGAAGTGGTTTCACGTGCCAGTGCTATAAATATTCAAATTAAATATGAATACTTAAGTGATGACTTAACAGGCTGGGTCTTAACAAAACAAAGGCGGATCCCTAATGAAGGCTAAACAACACCTGAGTCATGTCACGGTCACCGGTCTGCTGCTCAGAGTTGCTATTTTTAACATAAATACCATCATATACTTTTAATTTCTAATTATTTCAGTCATTTCCAAGCTGCTAGCATCAACAAAACTTCATTCCTTCACAATAAAAGCCTCCCAGGAAACGCGATCGTGATTTTTACGTGTGTTTTACAATTTGGAATCTCTGCAGTAAACGTTGAGTGTTTTTGGCGATTTAAAAGCCACCAACGAGGAAGTGAAGCAACCCGATGATAATCTAATCTACAACCACCATAACCGCCAAAGTGCACCATGTTGGACTGGTTACAACAGGACGGTCTGCATGTCTGTTCTCTGCTCTGTTCACCATCGTTGCATCTCGGTTTCAACGTTTATGAAACAGCCGCCTACGGAGCGCGCTCAGTAAGTAACAGCGAGCATGGTCGAAGGTCAGAGGTGACCAAAACCCTGAGAGCTGAAATCCTCCGGTGTGTCCTTTTGTAATCTGAACAATGAAAACAAAGACGATGACTTTCTGTTTCCGTATGTAGGCCAGTGAATCACCTGTTTAACTACCTGCACGCTCACAGACGCCTGATTGGATGAACTGGTTCATTCAGATGACTGTCCACTGACTGTACGTCTTAAAGCCACAGTCCGATATTCAGCATCCGTTCACTCAAGACGTGGACGGAGGGCGAGTTTAGCGTAGCTTAGCTTAAAGAGTGGAAACGGGGGGAAACTGTTAGCTCAGTTTGAAGGCAGATACTGTAGACATGTAAATTTAAAAAATGAAACTTAGCAATTTAGTAGCAAAACTTTGACAGCAAAGGGATCAGAAAAAATATGTAAAATACTGCTGAAGACTGTAATGTTTAAAATCTGTAGAAAACTGTGAAGATGCTGGTAAATAATCGTAAAATAATGATATTGTAATATAATTTAAATATAGTAAGACTGTGTAATTTTATGGCCACACATTGTAAAAAAAACAAAAACAACAACAACAAAAAAAAAAACACTTTTGGCTTCTTTTACAGTCAACATGTAAATCAATACTTTTTCTGTAATTTCACAAAATATTGTCTTTAATTTAACAACACATGGGAAAAATCAATAAAACAGCAATAAACGAATCAGATAAGTACCGTCACAAAAACTGCTTGTAAATGCTTTTTTTTTCAACAGTAAAGGAGTGGAGGAGGTTGGGGTGGATGGAGGGGTTGTTTCCTTCTGTTTAACTTATTCTAATGCCAGGATATGTATCAAACACCCATGATGTGTAGAATATAAATCCGACTTAAGGATACTGAAATAACATGTCAAAGCTAAGCTAGCTTAGCATGGAGAGTTCAGGTTTTTGTGTGACGCTGATGACTGTTGGTTACAATACTTCTTGTCAACACTTCATCTAAGAAACAACCAATGTTTAACCTTTTATATACTGTTCATATTTTATGCTTTCACAGTGCGGTTCGGGTCACTTCTGAAGAATTCCTGTCAAGAATTCCCTCATAATAAGTGTTTATACCAAATTTTAAACTACAGATCTATTTAAAATGTCTAAACAGCCAACGTCACATTAAAAACGTGAATAAAAAAACACGGCCTGAACAGATTCACTGCTTCAAGATTCCCTAAAACCACCATTCTCCTGGATTGGACCCACACTGGTTGATCAAAAGTCCATCTCAATGGTTAAATGGGTCAAATTTGACCCAAAACAGCCTCAGTGGACAAAGACTTGTAGCACCTGCACGATAGCATAACATCCATCCATCATCTCTACACCTTAATCCTCACTGGGGTCATGGGGGGCTGGAGTCTATCCCAGCTGACTCAGGGTGAAGGCAGGTTCACCTGGACAGGTAACCAGTCTATCACAGGGCTACACTTAGAGACAGACAACCAAGCACACTCACATTCACACCTACGGACAATTTACAATCACCAATTAACCTCAACATGTTTCTGGACTGGAACCGGCAACCTTCTCATTGCGAGGCAACAGTGCTAACCAACTGCGCCACCCTGCAGCCAAGCACAACACTTCATAATATTTAAAGTTTTGTGTGTTTTGGGGTACTTTATGAAAAGTCATCAAATTTCAGGCTAAAAGACGTTTGAGGTGTTTCTGCTGCTGCCAAATGTCAAAACAGGTCAAATTGAAAGTGTTTAAAAGCTGTTTGCAGTTTCTCATCTTGAATATTTATAATTTTTCTCTCAAATAAAGGCAAGTATCAGTAAAATAAAGGTAATTTTTTCTTAGATAAAACAAAAACAAAAGTGTAATTTTAAAGTCAAACATTATAAAAGAATGAATAAAAACACAGATTTATGGGGTGGACATTAATTCCACGTTTTAGCCCGTCTGTGTACCAACACTTATGGTCACATCTGCATCGTAATGAATGAAACCAACTGACCCAATGCTCCATGCACCTCCTGCACTTCATCATTTTGCGATCCAGTGGACTCGAGTCACCGTCAAGTGACAACCTTCTGACATGAGAACACCGTCGCCATCAGCTAACAAACATCTCTGTCTCTAATTAGCGCTGCTTCCTCCCTCCTCCACCCAGCGGAGCCATTGAAAGCCGCGATCCTTTTGAGAGACGCAGACAACCAACGCGCTTCACAATACATAACTCAGAAACGCAGAGAGCAACACGCCCAGGCTTATATTATTAACCGAGGACATTCCACGGCTGCAGCCTTCATGCAGCAGACACCAGGAGCACACACAAAAACACACACGTGCACACACACACACACACACACACACACACACAGGTGCACGGATAAAAGGCCATTAAAGTGAAAACCTGTCGAGCTGGTCAGAGGAATGCGAGGCAGCCGCGAACACCCAGAAATCACCAGAACGGGAGGGACGGCGTTGTCGCATTCCACTTTCCATCTCATCACACACACACACACACACACACTGTTGCACATTTTACCTGCTACTGACCTCACCTGAGTTCAACACTTACCAGGTAGTTACTCTAACACACATCTGAACTTCCTGCTCTGTTTGTCTTTTTTTTAAATCCAAGAGGATGTGCGAAAGGTGCCAAAAAAAAAAGCCCTAAATATGTTGGAATTTGCAGAAAATACGTCACAAAAATCCACCAACCAGCAGAACAAACCTGAACTTCTAGGACCTTGGTTCAAACGGCTGCAACATCAGAATCCCAGCAAACTAAAATTAGTTTGGTTGTTATGATAATTTGTTCAGTTGTAAAGATTGAAGATATTGATCCAAAGAAACCGAAAACTCTGATATGCAGGTGTTAATGGCTCCTTAAGGATATCAGTATGTGGAACTCCCAACTCATCAGTCAGAACTCTTGGATGAGAGGTGGAACGTCTTCAAGGAACTCAAGCAGTTGCTACAATTAATCTACTTGAACAACCACAACCTGGATGACTGAGAATCTTCACAGACAAACTCCAAAGACGTTTAAATGGAAAAAGAAAAGCCAAATATAATGAACTGTCTACGCAAGATGGTGTTTGTTCTGATTATCCTGCATCTGTTCTGCTACACCGCAAACAAAAAGCAAGAGGTTTATAACATAAATATGCCTTGATTAGCTTTATTTTTACATGTCAATGCTCTTTTTGTGCTGGTGATTGATGTGAAAGAGTTTGTTGCACCAGCTGGCAAAATGCAGCCTAAACCTGGAGCTATAATGGTCGCACGCTGCCAACAAGAGGCGTCCAGGTGGTTAAAAATGACAAATACAGCAGATTAGTCAGATCAAGAATAAACCCTCAAGCCCGGTGTTTTAGTAACCCAACAAGTATGTCTCATTTAGCTAATCCAGGTTATTAAACGTGGCTGGATTAACCCCTCTTAGCAGCACGGTCCTGCCTCTCTGTTTCTGCAGCGTGCACAGTCCTACAGTACCACCGAGGACATGATTTACTGGGACATTATATAAAACACAGCTCTGGTAAATAAAAGTTTACTGACAAAAAGAGAAAAAAATAGATTTTAACACACATTATTAGACACACAGTGAACTTAAGAGGTTCTGGGGGACTAGAAAATCTGGACATTTGCCTACTTTGCCCAGTCAATAATCCACCTTGAAACTAAATTCCTGACAAATGAAGATATTTGATTTAGGTCATTGACACTACAGCGGTTTCTGTGATGTTCTGGTACAACAACAGACATAAAGCAACACAAACCTCAATAGAAATACTGGAGCAAAGTGCCCACCACTAGACATCTGTCGTACCTGACAACATCCGAAGGACTTGTTTTGGACGATATCCAACTCGTTCCATGTTTATGTTCTGTTCTGTGATATCTAACAGGGTTCCTGAGGTGTGAGGAGCGATTTCGGGCAACTCCCTGGTTCCAGAAGTAAAAATCCCGTTCTTTTCTCCATAGACAACCTTACATGACCAACAGATGGAGACTTCTATGGCTACCAGTTCCATCACCATGAACAAAACATGAACACAAAATATCTTCTTCCTCTGATATTTGCTCTTCAAAAGAGTCAAGGGTACCACACTGTGTACGAGGGTACTTCAGAAGGTTCTCGGCCTTACCGGAAAACAAGGGGCGCAACTCTAGTTTTGGGGTATAACAGTATACCATAAAGCCTTCTATCACCCAACCTGCACCATCTGACTTCTGTTTCCCAACTAAAATCCCAATTGCGCCATTTTCAGACTGATGATGAGGTCATTGAGGAGCATCTGGAGCACCAAGATGTGACCTCTTCCCATGAAGGAAGAGCAAAGCTTGAACATCGGTCGACCAAGTGCACTGAAGTTAAAGGAGACTACGCTGAAAAATGCAAACAATCTTACTCCTGTGATGGTTTTTCATTGAAGAACCTTCGTCTCCTAAGTGCGTTTTTATCAAAAAAACAGCCAGTTACAGGAAACTTATCTTTGTGCAGTGCTACGGCAAGATAGAACCTGATTAAAACTACCACTACAATCTGCAGCTGGACCCGTTCACCAGGTCCAACGTGGGATGAGTTCATCCAATCATTCATTGTTTGGAAGCATAAAGTCTTCCAGTTCAAACAGCGTGAACCACAGCAGCAGCAGTAAAAACAAGCAAAGCAGCAGTTTCTTAACTTTTACGCCATCATACAAGCACATGCTTGTTGAACCGCTGGTTTCACCGTGACCGTGTTATTCTTACCCAACCACCAAGTCAAAGTAACAGACACTTCTCAAAGGTAAAACCATTGAAACTGGCGGTAACAATACAAAGAGACTGACTGATGTGAGACTGATACGACGTGACTTCTGTAAAGAACATTTTGAAATCAGAACACTGACTGAAGAACAACACTTATTCCTTTGGTCGATACATCGCTGCCTTTCAGTTCTGCTCCAGTTCATGTTCACAATGACTTTTAACAAATAAGCCAAGCCCTCTAAACAAACCGGGAGTCGTAAATATGTGGTTATGAACAGGTGACCTTTTGTTGCCCGTCCAATCGGACAGTTTTGGTGATGTCTTCCTGTCACCACAAAAACTACAGTGACCCAAATAGCAAATCAGCTCCTCCACTGAACCTGATCTATCTTGTCTAGCACCATGACGAGTTTACACATGGATCATTCCATTTTCATAGCATAAATTAAGTATGTTAATAATGAATATATTTGTGAAACTTCAGCAGGTTTTTTTCTCACATTTAAACTTGAGGCTGTTTGATCAACAACATCTGAGGAACTACTAAAGATAAAAACCTGAACTTTTCACTGTTATTTCTCAACATGTCGTTGATTCAGAATCTGTAGCCTCTCGACACCGATTGTCGTGAGTTCTCTTCAAACCGCTTCCGCTCCCAAATGCAGCCAAAATAGCGCCGGTTGATGCAATTTTTAAAAAATAATTGGAAATAATTTCAGGCGTCAAGAGGGTAATATTGAACAAGTAGATCAAATATTCTCTGATTGAGGTCACATTTACCAAAACACTGATAATCCAGAAGTCAACCAGTGATGTTTTCTGAACCACATGTTGCTGCAGGTCACAATAAAACTAAACTAAATATGTAGAATATGTTTTAATACGAAATACTTAGTCACAGAAATGGAAAGAACTTGTTGAACTTTAACAACCGATTGAGCAGATTTGACAAGCTGTACCGCAAAAACTAAAGTATTGGTCGATGGTCTGACCCAAGTAGACTTCTGGAGTTTCAAAATGGTTCTTCAAATATAACTATAACCAGGTTTTCATCTTCAATAGTTGCTGAAATATTGTTGTTCAAACAGCCTCAAATTTCAACGTGAACCTGCTGAAAGTGGGTCGACGGGTGATTTTTAAACAAAGGTTCTATCAGAAAACTTTCAGTATATCAATCTGAATTTTCACAGGTATCATTTTAAATATCCATATTGCATGATGAAGAAAGTTTCAAACAAATCGGAGATGATGGAGCAGAAGCAACCAGACGATTTGAGATGAAACAACCCAGATGTATTCATTCTGAGCATCAAAAGTCCACATAGTCACATTTTCAAGTTGCCTAGAATTTGATTAAACTGAACAAAGACATTTTTGGATAACTTACATTCACGCGAACTGTTTTAAAACATCGTCATGGAGCCTAGCCGGAGACTCGGTGTTGTTTTCTGCAGATAAGAGCGGCCACATGGGTCTCCACAATGCAGCGAACACACACTAACACGTACATACGACACACACACATGCACACTGAGGGGGTTGCCGAGGGAACGGCGTCGAGGCGGTTCGCCCCCGTAATGACTTCTTCCTCTTCCTTTTTTTTTTTTTTGTTTTTTTTGAGCGGAGAAACTCAAACATTCATTCAGCTCGATTACGTCAACCGACGACAAAAGAGCACAAAGCGGAGAGTCAGCGGAGATGAATGGAAGAAGACAAAAGGGGGAGAGCAGAGGGGGAGAAACACCTACAGACGACTACACCACTGTGATTAAACTGCAACAAGACAAAGCGTTCAATTTCCTCCTGGCCTCCTTTCGTCACTGAGCACATTTGCAAATTCACTCCGTTTGGGTTTATTTGCTTTTGCATTGTGTTCGCTAAGAGACTGACGGATGATTTCATCGCGTCGGACCTTTTGGATAAACCTTTTAAACATGCATGCAGCACAGCGAATGGAAGCAAAGGCCGGTAGACGTTCTTTTGACAGACTTCTGAAAGAAAACACGAGCATTGTAGCCTACAGTCATCAACCAGATCTGAGGAGGCTGAAGGTCAAAGCATCACAAAAACCTACATTTGCTAAGCTAGCTTAGCTTCCAAATGCTCGTTTCCGTGTCCTCAAGTCAGACTTATATTCTACCCATAGTGGTGGTGACGTTAGACCCCTCCATCCACCCCGACCTCCTTCACTCCTTTACTGTTATTTTACAGATTTCCACGGTCAAGTAAAATACAAAAAAAAATAAAGTAAAACAAAAGAAAAAAAACTATTTATTTACATGTTTAGTGTGTAAACATGCCAACACTGTAAATAGTTTTACAGCATTAGACTAAAATTACAAATTATTTGTTTATTTCTATATGAAGGTATATAAATGAGCAAAAAAAACAGTCATTTTATAGACATCTTTCATTATTTAAAAGTAAAATTATGCATATTAAACATTGGAAAATGGTAAATCATTTTCCAAAGAACCGTCCATCCACCCCAACCTCCTCCCTTTACTATAAAAACAGTTTTGACCTGTGCTTTTGGTGGTGATGTTGTGGCATTGGATATATCAAAGGCATTTAAATTTAACACATTTGTGGCACATTAAAATTTGAGGCTATATTTGGATTACAGTCTGATTATAGTTAAATTTTCAGTACTTGCCTGTTTGTTTATTGTTTCTTTTTTTTACAGTCATGACATAAATTAAAACTTTTTACCCAGATTTTACTAAATATTATCAGTAATTTACCAAAACTGGCAAGTAATTGTAAATTGTTTAAAAAATAAAATAAAATAAAATAAAAATACAGTTAACAACTATTAATGTTTTTTTACAGTGAGGGGAGGAGCTTGGGGTGGATGGATGGTTCCTGAGGAAATGATTTACCAAAAAACTGTAAATAATGTCAACAATAAAAATCTGTATTTTTTTTCACAAAGAGTAATTTATACTTTTATAACATGTGACCACAAAATCACATAATTTAGTTTATTTAAAACTGCATTTTTTCCCTCTATTTTATGATTTAATTTAATTTATTTTACAGATTTTTTTGTTATTTTCACGGTTTTTTAACATGCGAATATTCAACCAATTTTTTAATTTTTAAAAAAATATTCTGGAACCTTTGCTGACATTTTTTTTTTTTTTTTTAACCATTTTTTAACAGGTTTTTTTGTGTACATACACCTTTATGCTCCCATATTAATTATTACAGCTACTAGAATCTGCAGTCACTAGAATGTCAACACACATTATTTTCTACGAGTTCATCACATCAAATAAAACTACATCAATAATAAAAAAATAATAATAAGAGAGAAAGTAAAGAGTGTGTTGTGCGTGCAGGAGGAATAACTGCTTATAAAAACACAGCAGGTGAGGACTTGCTGTGATTCTGACTCTCCAGTGTTGTAATTCGTTTCAGGCAGATCTTTGTCAGGACCGACGCTCTGAACAAGCGAGGAGCGACAGGTGCTGTGTTTTCGTGACCAGCTTTGCATTCTGTCTGAGTCACACAAACAACACAACACAAAGCACATGCAAAACACCGAGTCCAGCGGAGAGCAGGCGGCTGCCAAACCTGCTCGACAAAATCCTGACGCCGGTTTGTTCACACGGAGGACGAACACAGGAAAACACACGACTCCACACTGATACGGACGAAGAAAAGTCTGGCTGCGAGGAAACATCATCGCGTGTTCCAGCAGCTGGATTCTGTTCGTTGACGTGATGCTACAGACGTGTTGTCTGAAGAAGTGAATGGACCAAAATATAGTGATAAAGGAAGACGCAGGAGCAGGAAACCACAAGAAATGAATAAAAAAATAATGAACTGGTCGGTTAGATTTAAACTGGCAGCGCACCAGTTGGTTTCCATTAGCAGTGTTAGCTTTAAAGCTGGGCCACTTTCACCAAACTTCACCCACAAATTATCTCACTATACGGCCAAACTGCATTTTTAAACACATTTATTTTATTGCATTCTCTAGTTTACCAATCACATACTAGATCATTTGGGACTCATCACCTCGGTAACCACAAAAATAGCGGCGAGGCTTCACACATGTTGTGAAAAGGTCGTATTTCAACACAAACCGCGCTGGTTTCCCAAACCCACCCGTCTAATTTTGCTTCCAACGTGTTGGTATTGTGGGAAAATGTCAACCAAAGCACAATATTTTCCTTAATTTAACCAAACAGTAAAATGAAAGTGAACAAAAGGTGGAAATGGAACTCTAAGTCTAAGACCGGTGTTACAGTTTCTACAGGATCTGGTTGGTCAACAACCTGCACAGACCCTCATTCACACAGTATGTAACTACAACCTACTGCGGACTCTTATGGAAGACGTTCAGTTGGAGGACTCCACTGAATACATGCACAGTAAGTTGTATCTACGTATTGTGCATGAACACCACTGCAGACTGTCCACATGGACACCTAATAAATGACCCTAAAAATACAGCCAAACTCTAACGGCAGTGTTCAGTTTTTCCAACAATACAGTCTGACTGACACGTTGTTCAAAAACAAGAACAAGCTGCTGTTAACAGTTATTGGTGTGAACCGAACAATAAATTGGACCCAAAAAAGACACAAACAAGATACAAAACGATGAAACACATGAACGAGTCGCAAAAAAAGAAAACATGGCAAAAACATGACAGAACTACAGAAAGGAGACACAAAAGAAGACAAAACAAAACACAAAACGACAAAAATGAGACACAAGACGACACAAACGAGACAGAAAAGAAAAACGGAAACACAACGTGGCAAAATCGAGACACAAAACGACAAAAATGGGGAACGGAGCAACAAAAATGAGATGCAAAAGTGAAAAGAAAAGCGAGACGTGACAAAATAGAGACACAAAATTACAGAAAGGCCACAAAACGTACCCAATAAGACATAAAGAAAAATGAGACTCAACATGACAGAAACGAGACACAAAACGACAGCAACCATTAACGTAAACAACTGTTTAAATAAATTACAACTCTGTAAAAATACAGTAAGAAACTGACGACCACAAATGACAAAATTTTCATCCCTGATGGACCTTCGTTGTGAAAGTGGAAAATATAAAGAGGAAAAATTAATGTAATTATAAAGATGAAGCATTTTTATTAAAGTTAGTAACTGGGAGAAAACAGTAAAGAGTCTGTTCTTATTAACAGGATGAACATTTGAGTGCATCTTACTGTTACAATCAGAACCATATGGCCAATAAGGCCCTTCTGAATATTTTAACTTTAATGACTTCAACATGGAGAGCTTCACTCCGTTACCTGTGACCCCTGCTCAGGACAAACCTGCTGTTTTTAGCTCCTCTACCGGCTCAAACGCTGCAGACTCTTGCAGAAATGCAGCCAAACAATGAGCAAAGCTTTTCTCCAAACAACAAACTAAAACTGACGCCTGCACTCGAAGCGGCAGGTGCCTCTCGAATGGAGCGTCTCAGTTCTCCTTTGTTTCTGCCCGAAGGAAAATAAAAACCTCTTCATGTGTAACAGAACACCGCAGACTGCTGCTTACTGGGATTAGGAGACAAAACGCAGGTTAAACAGCTGCAAGATGCAAAGAGTAATCCAAGTAATGGACACGCACGCTCCCTCGACCGCCGCAAAACTAAACACAACCAAACGTCGAGCGTCTTCATTTGTAGAAACTGAAACAAGATTATGACGTTCACACAACTAAAAGCACAAACAGCACAGGTGAGCGGCGACAGTCACTCAGGAGGAAAACCACAAGTGTCAGGTGTCACTGAAAAGACAACAAATAAAAAAGCTTGTAAACATTCGCTACTCGCATGCTCTGACTCTTACAATAAAGAATTTCACAATTAGATGGAGGTTCCCATATGGATCTGGATCTGATCATGTGGATGCTAATTTTTTATCTACTGGATTTTAAAGGAACAGTTGATGCATTTTTTTGCAGGTTCAACCTAATTCGCTTTATTTTGTAGCACTAGATGAGGCTGTCGATGTCAAATCCATGTCGGCGTGTTGAGTATTTAGTAAATAAAACCTCAAATTCAAACTAATAAACACGTTGTACCTTGTTGACAATCAGTGGGTTGAACAGGAGCTACATGATAGAACAACACTATATGAATCTGATCGATACGTCTGAGCAGCTTGTTTCCTTGCAGCCTCATAGTGATGACAAAGCTCCTGCACCCACATGAAATACAGCAACCTTCCACTGCAGGAACTTGGAAAAGGCGGGAAAGATTACAGGAACGTCAGCTTTTCTGATTCCATTAAGGTGTAAGATCCAACAGCTTTGAGCGCTACGCTAACTCAGAATATTCCAAAACAGTTTCGAGACCGGTCGGATTTACCAACCCCACAGTAGGCACTTTTTGCACTGAAAGAGGTTTTATGGTGCCTTTCCTGCTCAAACAGGATGCTCAAAGGTTTGTTCCACCCTACAACCTAGCTAGGCTGGTTCTTTGGGTTTAAGCGGAGCTGCATGCTGGAACTATTTCTGGCCAAACAACAATGTGTGCATCAAACCAGTACTTCTGAGGGGCTTGTCACGGCCCTGGCAAGGTTCTAAGAAGTACCTGCACCAATGTGTTTGTCAAGAAATGAGGCAACTTTCCACCGGAGCATCTTGGGAAAGTCATGAGATTACAGGAATCCACTGAGGTTCCACTGAGGTCCACCAGCTTTGACAGTAACACTAACTCAGAATACGCTGAAACAACAACAACAGAAGTAACTACAGTTTTATGAGCACGTGGTAGGTGGAACCATCGATGTAAACATCACTCAGATGTACCAACCCCACAGTACGCACCAACAAAACAGCACTGAAAGAGGTTCTATGGGGGTAGCTGTTGTGATTGGAACATGCTCAAAGGTTGGTTCAGGTCTACAACTGCAACCGCAAATTCCTGCAGTAACCATCCCTACAAACACCAGACTTTAACTGAACTCTAGAACCTCCTCAAGGACCCCATAATCTCTAAAACAACGTATTGTCCAGTATAAAATCCCCAAAAGCCCCTTGTGGCTTCTCATTTGCAAATAAACCCTCTTGAAGAACCACAAGACCTTCCTCAGTTTCCACTAGAACATCCAAAAGGACAGATACTGTACAACTTACTCACTGACACCTAAATACACCGAAGAACTTGTAGAATCTCTTAAAAGAGAGAACTTTTTTAAGAAACTCACAATCCTAAAGGACCTCTAGAATGTTGCAACTGGCGACTAAAACCTCTTGAAGGACTCCTGGAGCCTCCTCAATGAAAACATCCTGAAGGATTCATACAGTCTACTAAGTAATCGATAAAACCTCTTAAAAAACTTCCAAAAGAAGAAGTCTTAAAACCTTTTTATTGACCAGTAGAACCTCCTCAGAAGATCCAATATTATAAAAGACTTCCAGGATGCCCTTGCTGACAACCAGAACCTCTTAAACTACCCGTAGAGGCAAACATGTCAGTCACGACCACGGACGTCTACAAAAGGAAAAGGCTCCACTTCTCGCTTGATTTAATACTTCAGTAAACATTTTCGTAATCGGTTTATGGTCTCAATTGCTAGTTTTAAGACTTACGGCACACAGCGTGATGTTGATTTAGTAAATGATGGTTCCATGTAGAGTGAAAGAGAGTACGCTTTAGGGCTTGTTATGTCCAGTTTCTAAGAACCAACATGGCTGAACGCCAAACTCGAGGCATTACAAGAGTCGTCCACGAACCCATGGATGACGTTGATCTTTTATATGCAGTCTACAGTTTCAAATCACTTGGAGAGTAATAATATCAGGGGGCAGATCAAATAAAACGTCTTCCTCTCGGTAATAACTTTGCCAATATACCGATGTTGTCGTAATCAAGTGGATTTTCACAGGTCAGTTTCTCCGCATGTCAGCGATGTGGTCACGGGATGAAGGAAAACCATCGGTAAAATGTCCAGACACATACTACGCTCAAAACAAACGCCCTGCAGGCCTCTGAAAGCTTTAATAGAGCCAATCCCAACAACCTGGTGAAACCTGTTGGCCAAAAACAATTAAGTGTAAAATACCCCGAGGTCGTGACGGCAGCAGTACGAAGAAGTCAGATGAAAACATCCATCAGCACTGGATAGATTATCATGATGTGGTGAATAATTCACACACCCAGCTTTACTCATTTCTTTCATTTGTTGTCCAGAAATATAAAAAAACAAACAACAACAACAACCCACACACAGACACACAGACAGACTTACAGCTCTGATGTGCAGCTCCTGAGAAAACACTCGGCTTTGTTTTCAGCTTGTTGTGAATAGACTAATGCCATGATTCTGTCTGTGGCCGAGACTCTCTCTGCCTCGTTGTTTCTCTGTTTGCGGCCAATCAGGGCTCACCTGGACGCACCAATCAGAGGAAGGCAGGCAGGTATGGAGGAGAGAGAGAGAGAGAGAGAGAGAGAGAGCGACAGGTGTGGCGAGTGACAGGTGTGTTTGGCGTTGACACCACACGCCTTTTGTCAAAGCCACACAACAAACCGACTGCAGCGCCTCTCACAGTTTTACGACACAGACTTTGGTCTTGTGAGGCAACAGCTCGCTTCAATAAACCTTTATGATCCCTGAGAGGCAGCTGACGGAGGAGGAGGGAAGGAGGCGATGAAAGAGATTAAGGAGAACATGAGGCTCACAAAAAGAGACAAAACCTTCATCACGTTATCAGACTGCAAGGCTGAGAAGCTGCTAACTCTCTAAACCAGAACCAGCACCTCGTGGTCGCGTTCTTCTGCCAAGTTCACCTGAAATCATCAGGAACCTTCTGCTTTACCATCTCTGACTTGCTTAAAAGTTGTTTTTTATCATGAACTATGGATATTTAAAATGTTACCTGTAAAATTATAGATTGACATGTCAAGCCCATCGACACATTTTTACCCCATTTTAGTCTCACGTTGGCGTTTGAGGCTGTTTGAACATCAATGTCTGAGGATCTACTGAAGATAAACGGCTAAAATTCTCACTGTTACTTCTCAGAATCATGAATCGATGCAAAAAAAATGCACAAATTGGTGCATCAAGATTCCCCAGAATGCAATGCTCAAGACTTCCTAGTGGAGGAAATCCAGACTTCAGAACTGATTCACATTAATTTATTGCATCTTGTATGTAGAGCTGCAGCACAGCAGCTATTTAGTGTGTCTGAGATGTGAAAAGTACAATCTGGTTGGTTTCTGTAGAACTCTGGTTCATGTACAGAGTGACTGGTGCAAAAACTGAGCAACTGTGAGAAAATAAATGTCTTATAAGAAGTGACAGCTTTAAGCCTGCGGATATAACAGTAATTTCAGCAAATAACATCCAATCAATTCATTTCTGTGTCGTGTCGCCAATGGCTAGAAATTTAATGAAAGCAAAAGTTGTACTAATGTGGTTAATATTGGACCAAAAGCACCAAACAGCACAACATCAGGAACGTAAGAACCCAGGAACCTGAATAGTTTTATAAGGGCAGCTGAGGTTCATGGGGATTGTAGTTTTTAAAGCCACACAAACGTACCAAGAAAACTACATAAATTCTCATAAATGAAGTAGAATAATTCAAACTAACATACATAAGACCAAATATATCAACGTAAGCCTGTAGATCATTCTTGGTGATTTTTATTGGCTAGCTTTCATGTGATGTCGTTATTATTACTTCTAGCTTTGCCTTTATGGCTTCACCCTCGATTTTCTTTCATTCCTCTTGTTCGTCTCCTTCGTTTGGCATTTTATTATTTGATCCGGAGCTGAAAAGTCTGGTTCTACACTTTTTCCTTTCCTGGTCTGTCTTCTTTCCGTTTGGCCTTTTGTTGTTCAGCGGTTTTTCTGAGTATCTTACTTTTATTTCTTGCCCTGTCTGTAAAGCACTGTGCTTGTAAAAGGTGCTTTATTAATAAAATTATTGTTAATACAGAATGGGTAATTTGAACAGAGGATTTTTGTGAAACCAGCAGCCAACACTCCTAAAACGTGGTTATTTTATCCCCTTTACTTCCTGAAACTGCACATCCCAGCTACTGCGCCATGGTGGCTTCTGTCTATGTGACACATCAGACGTCCAAATGATCAGCTTCATACTACACAACATATTAGACAGGAGTTATAAAAGGTGGAGTCTGTTTTGAGGAAACAGCATCCAGAACTTTGGACTGTTGTGTACTGATTGCTTCTTCTTATGCAAAAATCAGCTGCAGAGTTCGACCTGCTGCACACGACCGCAACATGCAAACCAGAGCCCAGCGTCCAAAGCGGCTACTTTGCAAACCCATTAGAACAAAACACACCAGACCTTTAACAGACAAACACACACCTGTGCACGGTCACGTTTGTCCATCAGCTCGCAACAGGAAGCAGACCAGACCAAAACACGCTCCACTTCCCCCGCCGCCACGCCTCCCCGTGCAACCCGCCACACCGGGCCCTCGTGTCTCAAGTCTAAAGTCCTGCATTGTGTTGCGGCTCTCACGCGTCTTCCAGTAAATAAACGCCGCAGTAGCAGCAGCAGCCGAGCTCGCAGTCACACCCCAAACCCAAACACACACCTGGCAACGCGACTACCTGAACAGTGGCAGAGATGCTGGGTGGCGTGACGCACACTCCTCAGCTCACCCTCAAACTGCTGATATAGTTTCTAAAATGCTTCTCAAGTTGACAAAGAGCTGAAAAAAGCTTGCGTTAGATTGTCTGAAATGGCTGAGAGGGATGGAGAGAACATCATATTCAGATGCACCACAATGCTTTATTTGTAATAAACCTGTGATTTGGATATCAATCAATCGTTCAACCCCGAAAATAAATGTTTGCATCAGTCTTTTTGAATTATCGCAAACTTTCAATGGAATCACGTTTAACCAAGAAACTGCACTGAGTTGGGCGAACGAGCTTATCGTCTGCAATCACAGGTACTTGTAATGAGTGTTTACCTAATGATTAGTAGCACGTTTTTCACTTGGTTACTGATAAACTAAAGGGGTTTTAACAGTATTTCCACATCATTTAAGAGGAATTTTTGAGTGTTTTGTACTTAATTACCAAACTTAGACTCTTTTTAAATGAAGTTGTTCCAGTGTTTAGTAGGAAAGGACTTGAAATCATGAACACAAGGTGAATTAAAATGTTATCAAGCCAATTTCATTAAGTTATCTTGACTTGCATTTAGTTTTAAATCGACTGGACTTTTTTGTTTGTTTACGTTAATGCAAATACCAACATTATTTTTTATCAACCTAGTCCACTAAAAATAATGTTTGCAACTTAAAAGGTTGTCCTAAACAGGTAAACTATAACTTATATCTTGCATCCATGCATTCATTTAAGTTTTTAGAGGGTGGTGTTTAATATCACCTTTTTGTTCCATCATGCCAGCCGTTTTAAAAAAAAAATCTAATTTAATAAATTCTTCTTAACTCGGAACTAGCAGTCAGATTCATAAATCATTTAGATGCACCATTATCAACAAATAACGTGCTAACATTTGCTAGCAGTCACATTAAAAATGTATTTTGTTGGCTAGCTGTAGCTGTTAGCTGACATTGGCTAGCTAAGCTGGTTCGTAACGCTAGCTTAAAAAGAAAAGTAATATCTGAAATATTAATTAAAAATAGTTAATGGACAACAGTATGGAACAACAACTGCGACAAACCTGTGAGCAAGCGTTCATGTAGTGGCAGTAATTACACACAGCTAATTCAGGTTAACTGAGGTCACGCTAGCATTTGCTAAATGAGGATGCTAGCTAAACAACTGAGCTAACAGAACTCCATCAAGTATCGTCAGGTATAAACAAGAGCTAAAGAGAGCAACTGTCTGAGATAAATCTACTTTATTAGACAGTTAAAGAACATAGTTACAGATACACGACATGCTAACTAAGCTAACTTCCTGTTTACACACAGCCTCACTGGTGTGTGAAGAATGAGGTGGATTTCAAAGGACGGCCGATGCCTCTGAGTTCAGTTTAATCTGTAGTTTATTATGAACCGCATGGAACAATCTGTCATTGCGGTAATATTAATGAATAGTGGAAGGCAGCAGGTGATAAAGTGAGTTCAGCTGCTGGCACTTTTATTACAGACAATCAGCTCTGATTTGGACTATGAACCAGGATGTACCGCAGAATCCTGACCAGTTACAGATTATACCGACTGTGAGGAAGCAAGGAAAGAAATTCTAAAACAAAAAAAAAGAAAAAAGAAGTCATTCATGTGAGCTCTTTGTGCAAAAACATCTGTGTGAACACAGTGGAGCCGAAGATAAAGGTGGGAGTAGTGAGTGGATGGAACATTTTTGACCTGGACGACACCAAGCTTCACAGAAACACCCACAAACTCGCTGCAAACAGTAAATCTGCAGCAAAAGGAGACTTAAAAACCAACTGTTTACCAGAAGTTTACCACAAAGTTAACCAGAAGTCCACTGTTAGTTTGCCACAGATCTGAAATGCATGTGAAAATATCACCTTGTGGTAACATAACCAAAGGTTAACTACTACCATAAAGCTAAAGTTTATGATTCTTAATAAACTATGAGCATCAGCATAAAGCTGATAACCTAACAAGAACCAACTGTGACTGATTTTTATACTATTTCGTCATCAAGTAGAAATACCATTACCACAACCCTCTGGTGTAACCCCACTCACACAGTGGTTTTTTTTAGGGGAAGTTGGTTGAATTTAATATAATAAACTGCATTACAGTCAAAATAACCCTGTTTTTTTTAGTCCATGTTTTGCCAATAATGTAGATATATCTACACTAACAAATAGACCTCCATCAGAACCATTATGAAGACAGAAACAAGGTACAGAAGTCGTCCTGTAAACACATAATGGATCGTTCTAATGTAGGTGTTTGTTTTTGGTCCATTTGGTGCCATTATCAGTTTACAGAATTGGCTATTGGTCGTTCTTGTTGGTCATGGACAACCTCGACTGAATCACTGTGATGCTCAGAAACCACAAAAACATGACGATTCTCAGCAACTGATTCACATTTATTTGTTGCATGTTTTGCTTTGTCCTGCTAAACTGTCTTATGCAGACGACATCCTTTATTATCGTCCAATCCCATCCAGATCCATTTGGTTAAGTTACCAGGGCTGAACATGAAGTGTAAAATCATAAAACAGGACGTGTCAGCGTTTCTAATATTTTCTACACTCAATGATGAATTAGTTGAAGAAAACCTACAGCTGTAGGAAATATTCAGTTTCATCTGTGGACTCTGGCCCCTCTTGTGTGAGTGATTCATCACTATTTTCCCCCGTGTTGCTAAATTTCCTGCTGATCATTACCAGAGGGATTTACCCTCTGACGTTTTTTTTCTAACACACACACAAGCCAGTGTTTGGCTACCCAACTGCAACCCGATGGGATTATCAGGTATCAGGTCGGGTTCAGGCTGTTGGTGGAGAGAGAAATATCCAGTTTAACCCTAACAGCCAGAACCGTATGTGCAGCTACTTCGAGTTCCAGAGGAGGAATCAAAACTAGAAGTAAAATCTTCAGACGGTATTTGTGTTTTAACTTGTCGAAGGCGTTCGTACCTGCGGACGGTGAGCTGCAGCGTCTTGTACGATCCTTTGACCAGAGCGATGGCCTCCTGTCGGTATCCGGTCAGCTCCACCTCATTGATGACGACAATCTCGTCCCCGACCAGCAGCGGTTGATCCAAACTATCGGCCTTACCGCCTTCTTCTACCTGCACACACAACAAACACAACAGATGCTGAAAAAAAACGGCGTCCCGCAAATGTGCACAATCGTTTGGTGGCATCCAGCTCAGTTACTGGGGCAGCCGGTAATTAAAGTCATTGATTAAACGCTGAAGATCTCATCCCTGTGCATCAAAGTTACATCTTCAGGAAGTATTTTTAACTGGGATTAATCACTTCTCACATTAAAGTGGTTTTAATAGAACTCTGCTTCCCACTGAATGTGCAGATCTATAAAGTTCCTGCCTCTCTGAAATCACAACAGTGACTTTAATATGTTTTGCATCATCACTTTTCTCCATAGTTTGTGCAGTATTACCTTTCAACTCTGGTTTTATTTTAGTTTACTTACTTTTCTTTTCATTCATGCATCGTACTTATATCTTATTGCTTTTTCTACCAGGCACCACATTTATTCTCGTCATCAGTGTCTGGCTCAATCATTTTCTTTGGGATTAACAGAGTTTTGTCTTATTTTATCCCTCGCTTGTAACAGTTAAACAGCTCTGTACTACATGAGTTGTAGTTTTAGAGTAATTCAGCCGATTCTGAAGATGAAAAATTACATAGAAATCATCACAAAGCCGCCATCGGTCCGCTGCAGTTTAAAGATGGAAATACTCAGAGTTGACCTCTCATTGCACTCATGTATATAAAACACCATACAGCAATGCTAACGAGGTAAAACACTTGATTTTCACATTTACATCTGGTACCAAACTCCCAATTCATCCTCAAAGTGCAGCAGAAGTTCAGCAGGTCGAGTTCAGCGGTGGGATTTTTACGACGTCTCCGAGCTCATGAAAACCCAAACACAGTGACCTCAAACCAGCGGAGCCTCTTTGTGCTAAGCTAGGCTAAACGTGTCCCGGCTCTACCTCTGCGCTGATGAAACTTGTTGAGTCACACTTGCTGTGGCAGCTGCTATCAGGCGTCCATTGTTCTGGTACCGCTAGTGTAAATGTGTGCGTGTTATGAAGCGGGTCAGCGCAGGGAAAAGCAGGCGGCTTTGGCTGTTTGCCTGGAAGCTTTGTCATTCTTACATCCTGTCTGTCTCATAATTATTAGTGAGTTTTTTCCCCCCGTAGCCTTCGCAGCTTATCAGACGCGCTGCTCGGTGACGCTCTGGATTCCTGTGGAGGCGGCGAGCTTCTTTTTAAAACCAAAAATACCAGAGCGACAATGCAAGAAATTAAATAAACAGCGTGTCTGTCTAACGAGCTCGTTACCTACACTGTTAAAAGCAATGCAAAGAGGTGGTATTTAATTTCAATTACAGGTTACGTTAGATGGTGTTCTTCACTGAATTTAAAGAATTCTGCACTCTAGCCTACTGACCTAGAAAATGTATTACCCAAGACAGCAGCACAGTTTCCAAACACACCAGCTAGTCTTTACCTTAGAGGCATTTTCTCTTGGAGAAAGAACGTATTGGATAATAACAGCATAGTATAATGGTTGTATGTTGTTCTATATTTATCCTCCTAACAGGGCTGCATGGGACAGTCTGAATTTACATTTGTCTTTATCATGCTCAACTAGCTTGAAACCACGAAACAAGATCAGTTCAGTTGTCTTCTAAATGCTACGTATGCTAGCACTAACTTTTTTTTCCTGGGTCTTGTTAGCTTAAGCCTCAAGCCTCTAGGAAATTATAGTTTTTCTGAAACTACCCAACTTAAGGCTAAAAATAAATACAAGTGCTGACAAAAAGAAAACAAGCATGAACATCTTATATCAGCCAAAGTCAAAGGAAATATGCTGGAATGCAGGGCTGCAGCATTGCACGGGCTAAAAGCATTAGCATTTATGTCACAATGACAACTGTTTTTTCTGAAAATGCCCAGAAAACAAAAACATATCGAGTTACAAGCAAAACAAAGCAAACATTAGCAAACAGTAGCAAGCATTAGCATTCATGTTAGCTTTTTGAAAATACCCAACTTGAGGCTAAAACCAATGGAACTACTAGCAAAAGAAAGCAAACATGGACGGCTTCAATAAAAACATATACATAGAACACGTTTTATAATGATGTGAAAGAAATATCAGCATAAATTTACATTTTTATTTAACACAATACAAACTAGTTCCAAAACAAGATCAGTTCTGTTGTTCTTCATGCTAAGTATGCTAATGTTTTTCCTGGGACTTGTTAGCTTAAGCCTTTTGCTGCATTCACGTCATATCAGTACAGCTTCATATGTGCTAGCATAGCATTAGCATTTATGTCACAATAGCAACTGGGAAATTACAGTTTTTCGGAAAACAATAAACTTGGGGCTAAAACGTAGGAACATGGACACCTTACATCAGCCAAAGGTGAAGGACATGTGCTAGCATACAGTGCTACAGTTTCATATATGCTAATAGAATTAGCATTTATGTCATTATTACAACAGGAAAATACAAATTTTTATGATAATACTCAACTTGGGTACCAGTTTCGTACATGCTAATAGCATTAGCATTAATGTAGTAGCTAACCCACCATGTTGTTCTATAACGTTGACTGAAAAAATGACCTTGAAGTGTTAAAAACTGCAGCAAATACAGTCCCAAATTTCCCACATCATCACTCCTGTATTTGGTCTAAAGTGATGATGATCCGGCTGAAACTCCCACTCTGACACTAACAGGAATACTGTACGTATCAGCATGACCCAACTGCTTTATCGTGCCGACAGTGATGCCTCTTAGCAGCCTGTCAGGTTGAGCTACAGTATCAGAGCATACGTCTGCATCGGCCTGGTTATCAGTGAGTGTCTCTCTCCATAAAGGTCACATCGTCTTGTTGTGAGGCTCAGTGTGAGATAGTCAAAATGTCTCTGAACAAACTGCTCAGACCTGATGCCTGTTCGCTGTAAATGAACCAGTTATACGATTGTAAAGCAAAATGTTTTCTGGCTCTGATTCTCATTTCATGCAAAGTGAGCTTTGGTTGGTTCTCACCCGGATTAGAACAAATACATAAAATGCGTTGCAGTGAGACACTACAGACTGCATATGAAAGAGGAGGCCCAGCGATCAGCTGGTTGTAAATGGCATCGGTAAAAGTTTGGCCACATTCTTGAGAAAACAAAACCTAACAAGACCCAACAAGTTCAAAGGTCAACTAGCTCTGGTTCTTCCTGTTATCTCGGGCCGTTGGTCATAAAGCTACAGATGACATAAATGCCAACTGCTTTGGATGCCAGCTTTTTTTATACGAATGGAAAAATCCTGGAAATCTGTAGTGTCTGTAAATGGCAGAAAAACGTAGTAGATATTAACAGGAATATAAAGAGGAGAGGAATATACAATAAAGGAGAATCCGCCATATTTGACCATGTTGGTGCCTCTCAGATCTGATGCTCAGACTTGGTTTCATTATAATCTGTAAGATTTTATGTATACGTCCCAAAGCAGCATAAATTAGACAAATGATGCAGAATTACGGACATTCTGTGCAAGTTGATATACAAAGGATAAACGCTCTTTTGGCGTTAGTAAAGTAAGATTCATGAGACTCTCCAATGGCCACCATGATGTGCAAGAATTCCCCAAAGTGAATGACAGACTAGATATAAAGATGGACGACATGACATCTTCCAAGGAAGCCTGCCATTGGCTACACGTTTCACATCGCTTTCTCCTGCCCATTCACTTCCACATTTTCATCATTAATTTCACTGCAGGAAACAACATCTGCAACCATCGAGACACCACACTGAATGTTTCAAGGTTTGGCAATAAAGCAGCCTTGCTAGTTTTTTACAGTGAATTCTTATTTTAAGGCCAATGCTTGCCTTCCTGCATGTGAATGCTCCACCAAAACATTTTGCCCATCACTACTTTGACCTACTTTGCTGCATCCTGTTCTTAGCCTCATCCAAGATGACCGCGATTGAAGAAATACAAACAGTTCTAGGCATATTTTTTCTATGTAGCGTGAAGAAAATGAGATAAACAAACAGTAAGTGTCCAAAAAGCTCAACTTGAGGTGTTAAAGTTCCCCAATGCTATTACTTGAAAGTCACCAAGTGGCGACCAACATAACTGGCTGCTGACGAGGAATAAGATGCAGTTCCCGTTGTGGCCACTAGATGCTTATCTAGCAAATAATCTGATTGTATTGACTTGAATGGGAAAAGCCCTCAACTTCTCTTGACAGAAACAAAATCAATCCAGACTTTACACATCAAGTTCAACCCTTACAGTATAATCTTACTTCTATAGGCAAGAATTTAAATGTAGATTTATACAACAATTGCTCTGTGAAGGAGATATTATGGTTTAAGGAAACTGTTCATGTCCCATCAGAAAACACTCTGGGTGCTGCTGACTGTTCCATCAGTGTCCACCCACTCTTTTTTCCAAATTAGGATTGTCTGGTTCCAGTAACAAATCTGACCTCGAATTCAGGAACCTGTAAATAACCACAAGGATGGGATTATGTAACCTGGGAAAGTTCAGGTTGGCCACCAGGAGGTAAAATGCGGTAACTCACACCAGAACGTGACCACATTTGATAGTTGTTTTCACATACTTTCCTGTGATCGACAAAAGGTATCGAGCTCTATTCTGAAACAATAAACCCCGCCCATCTGGGACTCTTCAAATGTTAAAATAACTGCCAAGAATTTCTCGCAGGGTGTGCCTGGCCCTCATCTGAATTACAACATGTGTTACGTTTCAACAAAAGCATAATGTGTTTTAGCCCACACGCTGCACCTCCAGCGTTCGAAAGTGCTCATGTACAGTGTGTGCCGAGTGACTTGAATCACCTCCAACAAGTCAAAACACTATTTGAAGGCCAAGGCTGCTGACGGACGGAGATGAGCTGCTCACATTCATCCGCTCTGACGCTGATATGCCATTAAAAGCAACACAAATGTGAGCTGCATCTAATGAGCTGCGCTGATGTGAAGGGCAAAAGAAACATCCTCTCAGAACTGTGTTAAAATCTAAACCATCCCTGAGCCCTGCAGAACGGTGCCTGCGCTGTTTGGCTTTTTCAGGAATAAATATACCCAAATAAGGGCCGCAGAATCACCCAGTAACTCCGCAAAAGTGTGTGTGTGTGTCAGTGACTTTGGTATTCCAGCTGAAATTCATTATCCTGCAGACGGAGATATCTAAACAGAGTGGCTCAGCCTGCTCATACCGTGACTGAAACAACATACCTCCTCTAATCAATAAAGACTGTGTGATTTGGGAAAATATCCTCGGAGAGCAGTGGGGGGGCTCGGCCGAAGCGCTCTGGACTTGACAGAGTTGCAGCAAACCTGGCCAGCTTGGGAAAACGAAGCTACTTGTGACCCTTCATCACAGGTTAAAGATTAAGCGTGGATATGAGTTATGCAAAAGAAAGTTCTCCCAAAGAGTCTTTTTTTTCCCTTTTTTAGCAGGTTTCATCTGAAGGATATTTAGAGATGAATTCTTCCAGTATTTAACAAAAAAGAAAGAGCAAAAAAATCAGCGTCCTGAGGCTAAAATGTACTGATGTTTAGTCCCCAGTATCAAGAGTGGTATTCCAGCACATTTAGTACTGCCAATCCATTAAAAAAAACGGAAAAAACAAGCACCAGACGTCACAATATCCTGACTTGTTTTGTCCCTGATAGGGTTCAAGCTCTGAAAAACGCTGAATCCTACATTTCCAATAATGGAACTCAGTATTTTCGTCAAGCACATCCTCCCTGTCTTTCAGCCCGCACTTCCAGTTTGCAACAAAGGCGTTCTGATGTAAATCCAAGCTGAAATAACTCTGATTTTATCAGTATGACACCATCCAAACTGCTTCAGGACCACAGAGGATGTTGTTGAACTGTTTTCAAAGGTAGAGTAGCACTAAAGGGCAACATAAACAGCTAAAGTGTTCCTTTAAATCATCCTGTTCGCTGTTGGAAACCAGTGGACTAGCGTGACATTTGAGGATAACTGTGGTTCTTATTTTGGTGTTTTTATCCACTATTCAGGTAATTTGTTGTAACATTTTATACCTGACGCTCTGACAATCCAAAGACCCGACCATAACCAAACCTTTACCGTCGTCCACCTCAAGTTTGACTTGAAGGAGCCCAAACATGCGAGCTACATCTAGAAGTCTTCACAGGGTAATTTGTTTTTATAAAAGATGGACGTAGCTGCTGTCATGTCACCCATTGGTTAGAGGACTACAGCTTTAATACCTTGAGTTTGCCATTTGGTGGCCATCTTGATCTTTTAAAACCAGATGTAAGGAATGAGCATTGGATCTGACTGAGAACTCAAAGACACTACGAACGTCTGTACAGTAGTAGAAGTGGCCCCACCATAAAACATAACCGCCTTTATTGTCTATTTTCCTCTAAACGGAACCATAATTTACAAAATGAACGCTCGACTGTACTCAAAAACTCTTGAAACTACCAATAGAGACCATAAACTCACGAGGGAAACATTTGCTGAGGGAACAAATCCAGTTAGAAGTCGAGTCATTTTCCCAAACTGACCTTGTCTGTGCAGCCAGAAGAGTCGCCCCCTGCTGGCTGTTGGTAAGAATGCAGGTCCATCTTTTATAGTCTGTTGCGCTTCGTAACCAAAACCCAACCCTTGACCCAGCTTGACTGGGTGGAACCAGCAAGAGTTGGGTCAGTCGTTTTAAAAATTACTCAGGCACGATGAGTTCGGTAAGGAAGTCCACTTAAGTAAGCCAATCAGAGTTCAGCAAACTACTAACCTGAATATATGTTTATCATTTATCTTTACTGTAACTATTGCTTTATAAAAGCTGATCACTTTATGATCCAGTTGCGACAGCAAGACATCAGTAAGTGTTGAAGTGAACCGCCCAGCTCGGTTTGAAATGGATCAGTTGTTCAACTCTTACCTTTACGGTTCACCTGTGTTGTGAAGGAGTAACTATGGCACATATAACAGTTTGGTGCCAGTCATGAAGGCTTCACATTTAACCTGAGCTGAACCACCTGCATTAATCGACCACAAATCGACCGTAAACAAGCTAACGGGACCAAATGTCTTTTATTCTACTCAGCAGGTCACTGGAAGAAGAGTCTGCAAATCTGAGAGGGAGGAGATGCGGTTTAGGATTTTCACTACGGATGATCTTTACAAAGACAACCAGGTGTAGGAGCAGGCATTTCTTACACTTAAACCCAACACGAACATAAAAAGAGCCAGTTAATCGAGACGGACAAGCTCATTTTCCAGTCAGGTGGCCCTAAAGCTACTGCAAAGGAAGCGAGTGAAACCAGATTTCATTTCATTTTTACTCCCTCAGTGTTATAAATCTGGTGAACCCTCCAGTGTTTCCCGCATTTCCCCTTTTTGGACATGAGCTGAATGCGCATGAAACAAGTGGCTGCAGTTTGAGAGCCACGGACAGTAAAAAGACAAACAGAGCAAATATGGAATCTGAAAGGGAAAAGCAGCGAAAAGGAAAAAGAGAAAAACTGAAGCCAGACATCAGGCTGCTGCTGGGTCCAACACTGATCCGAGTACAGTACAAAATAAAAGCACGATTGTGTCCAAAAGCACCCAGGAAAACACATTATTCACATTCTTGTCCTATTTTACAGCCGCTTGGCGTCCAGCCCAGAATAACGTCCACACAGACACGCACCCGTACGTACATACATGCAGCAGCCTGATTTGCATTTTAATAAAATGAGGCCATAAGGGCAGCAGGGGCATCACTGGAGGTCAGTCTCTATGTTACAGGCAGATAAACCAACAGAGCTGAGCGTTTCTGTGCTAAGCTAACTCAGATGCTGTCGTTTCAAGGCTCGTCGAATGACAACTGAATGACGACTTTACCAAAGTGTTTGTCAGAAATCCCTCCTTCTGTGCTCCTTAAATACTCGAGCAGTGAGTTGATGTTTTGTCATTCTCATCGTCACTTTGGCATCTTTAATGTCCGGTGCATTGCATTGTGGGATTGATAGGACAGGAGCATACACTAGATGCTGTATTATTTTTGTTCCATCGTGGAATTTCTTTACAATACAGAAGATAAACTTTTACGCTGGACAACGATGTAAACTTGCAGACAGTGAATGTAGAACGTCGTACATTCAGTCAACTGTAACACAAAAGCATCACATCTAAATATGGAAATCAATAAATTATTTACTGATTTACAAGCGTTTTAGAGCTCAGGAGTTTGGAAAACATGTGGGCTTGGGTTTGGAAAATGCAAACATCTAAAGCAAAAAGTTAAAGAGAGGAGTTTCTATGAAGCTGTGCTGCTGGATGCATTGTGGGAAATGTAGGAGCCACTGTTTTTGGAGTTTGCCCCATGTCAGGATTTAACAATCAGTTTTATTGGCAAGGAATGTGACCGCAGTGATTTGCTGACTTTTTTTTAAAAAGAAATATAATAAGATTTAGAGAGAAAGCAAGCGTTAAGTCAACAGACAGTCAGAGCAGTGATGACAAAGTAGGAGAACTATTTATGATGTGCAGAAATAAAACCTGAGGACGTGAACATTGACATGAACAACTTTAAATGCACAAAACAAAGCTTCATGTTCATGTAAAGCACTGATTATTGGTGGCACATCTCTGCTTTGATTCCTTTTTTAATCTGCTGCTGGCAGGTTCAGAACTTTAAGGAGGTGTAACAGTAAAATAGTTGGAGAGGACCTTTAAACTGCAGCACACAGGCTGCTTTTGTAGTTTTTTGTGCTTTTATTTAACAGAACTGGTTCTTCTGCTGCTGACATGTTGCGGCTACACTAAGATTAAAAACAGGAGATGTTGTTTCTGTGCGCCACACATGGCCAGAAGCTCGGTACCTTGGAGATGATGAGCGGCTCTCCGTGCTCCAGGCCGCCCTGCAGGGTGAAGCCCCACGGCGCTCCTCCCTGCAGCCGGGCCTCCACCAGCACCCAGCCGCCTCCGTCTCCTCCTCCGCCCGCCGCCGCCGCCGCCGCCGCCTGCTGGAGCCCCGCCCGGCCACCGCTCTCCATGCCCGGCCGGGGGGAGCGCTCTGTCTCCGGGGAGAACCGGTGCGTCGACAACGATCCCTCACCGGTGCATCGCCCGTTCTCATCCACAGCTCCTCTTTAGGGGGAAACAGAGCAGGAGGTGTCCGAGCACCGAGCTGCGTTTCCTGCAAAGTGCATTCCTGTTGCGCACGGAGCCTCCCGGCGCACGGACTCCCCCTCCTCCCCAGAAAAAACACCCCGAAACCGGCCGCTGGAGCGCGGGGAGAAAAGTTGAAAAGTTTACCGAGAGGAGAAGCTTCACGACGAGGTGGAAGCGGAGGAGATGTGCGGAAAGAGAAATCCAAAGTGGCCTCAGTGTTCCTGCGCGTCTCTCTATCTGTCTGTCTCTCTCTCTTCCGAAAATCAGTTTAGCATCACAATAGGATTTACTGCGACTCAGTGCGCGAAGAGAAAGGCGAGCGGAGAGGTGCAGCGAGGTAGAGGGAGACAGAGAGGGAGGACGGAAGGAACGGATGGACGAGAGACGGAACAGCAGAGTTAGAAAGAAAGGTTTTGAGCTGGAATAGTAATAAAATAAAAAAGGAAAAGGGAGAAAGTTTAAAAGAGAAAGTATGAAGACAGGGAGCGCTGCGGGGCTGAAGGCAGAGGGAGTGTTTCCTGAGTTTCCTGCTGATGAGTGGTAATCCAATCCTCCACAGCACACTGAACCCTGGTCCCATTCACACTGGGACCAGATTACCGCAGGAAAACCAGATTAAAAGGTTCTGCCGGATCAAATCCTTTACACGGTTCACAATGGCAGCCAGAGTCGGGTTCAAGTGTGGCATCGAACCAAAGGCCTCGGTACGCCTCACCTGGACTATAAAGTCTCCACAACGTTACCTTCTTACACAACTTTAACTGCTTTCTTTCACACGGTTTGATGGGATTGCTTTGGAATAAACGTAACTTTTGACCCGCGACATGGTGAGAAAGGAGTCCACATTATTAGGACAGAACCGTCCTGTAAAGGCCAAAACACCACCTAGTTTCCTTTCACTTTAGGGTTTTTACTGACTTTCTGGTTCCGCTGAGGCACCAAAACTGGTCAGATTTCGGAAGGTTTGTTGGACGCTCTTAAACCTTAGAAGTTCGGCACCAAAGTTCCTTGGTCAGGTTTCGTAAAAATGTCACGTTTTGGGTTAAACTACGACCATTTCACTACGTATTGGAAGCTTCTCCTAAATTTTTCAGGGTTTTTGGGGAAAGGCAGCTGTGAGGAAGGCCACCAAGTCACCTATGAGTCCCGCCGAAGCTAGTATTCACCACCAGGCTTCAGGGATGTTTGGGTTACCATGGTGACAGCTCCATCTAATATATGATTGGTTGGGTGAAAAGCAGCAACAGTAGTTGTGTAAGAAATGAAACAAGACTTAGAGTTGACCACCATGCTAGCTGCTTTGTGAGGTTTTACTTTACATTGTAGCTTAGCATGTTAGCATGTCAATCAACACCAAGTAGTCCTGAGGCTATGTCATTAGCTACGCAGGCGCTTCATAAACCAAAACCCTGGGAAAACTGAAGTTATCCCCTGATAATGGCGCCAGATAGGAATGTCTGAGCCAATATCGGACTGTCACTTAAAAAGCACTGATTTTGGCTGCATGCTGGCACTAGAGGGGAGTAGTCATGGGATTAGCAGAGTTGTTGGGACGCAACATCTGGTCACCATGAACGTCTGAGCATAAATCCAATCTGTTCAGCAGATTTTGAGTATTTCTTTACTCGCTGGTTGCATGAACGGAAAAGTGGCTCTGATAGGTCGGTAAGATTCATCCTTTCTGCACCACCTCTACCAAACATCACGGTGACCCGTCCAGTATCTGTCGAGACAATCTGGTACAGAACCCAACTAGCATGGCTCAGCTGTTGGCTGAAAGATGACGAAGGCTCGATTTGAAAGTAGAGAAAGGGTAAAACCTCAGATAGGTGGTTGCATCACTGGTAAAATACGCTTAAATACACGCATCAGGAAGTGAACGCATCAGGAAGTGAACGCATCGCTGTTAGCAATGCAGTGATGTTCCACTGACTCAGTTCAGTCGTACATTCAGTCAGAGTTTTGGCTTTTAACCAGAAGGTCATCGGAGAAGATTGAGTCAGTTTGAAGATTTGTACTGAACGCCTGCACACTTCAAACATCTGGAAGGATCTGAGAGTAGAACATCTTCTAATTCTTGCCTAAAATAACCAGTTAAAGTGGTTCAGCGTTTCAGGGTCTCCAAATTCCTTTGGTTCCTGTTGGTTGGTGGTTTGGGCCTCTATGGATGGGCCTTGTTCCAGCGCATCTTGTGGACACTTGATCAGGTTGGGATCTGGGTAGTTTGGAGGCTCTGTCAACTTCTTCGGGCTGTTTTGTAAATCCTGGAGCTGTTTTTGAGCACTCTGTTGGTGTTCGGTCTGCAACAATGTTCGGGTGGGCACATGTTGAAGTAAAATCCACATGAGTTATTGGATCCAAAATATCCCAACAAAAGATCAGATTGTTACGAGACAATCAGTGTTATTCACTTTACCTGTTTGATGACTGGTGTCTGATTGGTGTGTATCTGACCTGAGGATGTCTTGGGATGCCCTCTAAGACCTGGAGGATGGCAGGAAGGTTGTCTGGAGCATATTTAGTCAAGTTAAAAGCAGCATTTTATGACAAGTTTGTACAGTTGACAGAGTTTGAGCACTCGTATTATCAAGCTTGATGGTAAAGTAGTCGAGGTTTCTGGAAAGATTTCGTTGAGTCGTGATGGAAGTTTTAATACTCGAGTTGCGTTCAGGCTTTTTGGGGGTGAGGAGCTAGACAGAAGTGAGCTTACCAAACCTTTGTAGCTTTATCGGCTGTAGGCTACATTATCTGCCTGAATGTAACACACCTGAATCATCTGAACCCTCCAGGGTGGACTCGCCTTCTGGGTAATGTACCATCACATCTGATAAACCGTCTTCATTCAAGCAGCTATAATCAACGATTCAGCTTCATAATGACTCACAGGGCTTTGTATATACAGCGATCTGGCAGCGATAGAGCCACGGAGAACTCAGGATTCAACTTGGCTGGGACCCTACGTGGACAACGGATTCCAGCAGCTCCTTGGGCGTGTTAGCGTTTGGGAATGCGGTTTCACGGAGGCGTCATCAAGCGTATCGGCTAACGGAGGGATCAGAGGTCAACGGGGTCGAGAACAGACAGGAGACGGGTTTGTGGATCAAAAACAAAAGGTTCAGGTGACGTACTGCGGAACAGCAGGTGAGTCCAAGAACTGAGACGTTGTTCACCTGAAGCTCAGTCTGACGGCTTCAAGTCAAACAGAAGAGGAGAAACGACGGGTAGTCCTCTCAAATCATCAGCGGCCGTCTGCTCCACCATCGCTGATTTGCTTCAGACTTTTTGAATATAAACTGTGGATATTTAAAATGCCTTCTGCAAAAATTGTAGATTGATTTATTAAGTACTTTCTGAGATAAGAGTTTGTAAAAACTGCCCGTCGACTCACTTTCAGCAGGTTTTTTCTCACATTGATATTTGAGGCTGTTTGAACAACAACATCTGAGAAACTATTAAAGATAAACACCTGAAATCTTCTTTGTTATTTCACAATATTGCACAAATAGATCAAATAATCTGTAAATGTAGATGGGTTGAAATATAAAAAGTCCCGTCTTTGAGCTCATATTAACAAAAAAATAATAATCCAGAAGTCAACTAGTGATATTTTCTGAGGTCACAATAATACAAAATTAAAAATCTAGAATAGCTTATAATATGAACTACTTGGTCACAAAAATTAAAATGTTATTTTCAGCAAACTTTCATAAATAATTGAGTAGGCACAACAAGCCGTATCACAAAAATAAAAGCATTAATATGAAATACATGAACCTTTCACAACAATTTCACTTTTTTTCAACTCATCCATAATCAGAAACGATTCGAGCTACCTGTCCATTATTCTACAAATTTAATCAATGACATGATGAGAAATAACAGCGAAAGTTTCAGGTTTTTATCTTTAATAGTTCCTCAGATATTGTCATTCAAAACAAACTCAAATTTCAAAAAGAAAAAAATCCTGCTCCAAGTGGCAAGCGATTAAAAAAATGTTTACCTCTGAAAATATTTGATATCTGAAGCTAAAATCTCACAAATATCTTTATAAATATCCATATTTAACGCTATAAATATGAGGCTTTGAAGACCGGAGTCATCAGCGTGCAGTGTGTGATCAGAGATCGCCACCTAGAGGAGTGTAAGAGAATTACAACCATCTGCTTCTCAACACGATGAACCTTCACTGTAATACAGATACGAGGTGGTGATGATGATGGAGAGGAGCTCTGGTGATCATTTTCATTTCAATTGTATAATATTTGGCACATTTCAGATGCTTTGTCCAACTTCAACTCTTTGAAATTGTAATTTTCTTGCTGGACTTGAGACTTAAACCCATTTTCCAGTAAACCCGGTGGCAGCAGTGCAGATTTGTGGAGCCGGTTCGATAAAAAGACAAGAAAACTGAAGGAACTGACATTAATACAGGTACATTTATTTGACCGTACACACCGTGGTTGGTTATTGTGATTCTCATAAGGCACCGAGTTAAGTCTAAACCCAACGTTAAACAAACAATTCATATATAAATGTGCAATTCAAAAAACATATTTTTAAAAAAACTGAGTGCATCAAAAGATCCTGATTTAACCAAAACCTCAACAGAAAAGTCCAGAATTTCCTTTATAAACTCCTCACATGCAAATATCTTTACATATATATATATATTTTCAACACGACTAGTTACAGGTTTATAAACTTCTTTTTTTTTACAGCTCAAACTTATCCTGGTTATAAAATCTCCA
Source organism: Stegastes partitus (assembly GCF_000690725.1). Taxonomy (NCBI): domain Eukaryota; kingdom Metazoa; phylum Chordata; class Actinopteri; family Pomacentridae; genus Stegastes; species Stegastes partitus. The sequence continues at coordinate 94,211 of NW_007579743.1, forward strand.
CAAAAACACATGTAACGTGTTCAGGCTGGTAACAGAACAGAAAGCAGCTACAGTACTTAAATATTATAATTACCCACTGCCTTAATAGCAGGTTAAATAATAAAGACGCACTTTAAAAGTTTGATTACATCTTCACAAGGTCAGTTTCTATTGACAGTGTCGTTTTATAAAACTCAGCGTTTCCTTAAACCGGTTTGGTGACGATGTGGTAAAGCTGACAAGTCAGAAAGTTTGTCCTTCCTCAAGTCAAGTAAAAACTGTTTTTATGGCTGAACTGTTCAGGTTTGAACAATATAACGTTTTATAAGCAAAAACAATAGAAAATGTCCTTAATTATTAAACCTCTAACCTCAAAACTGAACGTATTGACGCTCATTTTAAATGGTGGATGCTCCGTTTTGGAAACAATCTCGTCACCGGTATTAAAATCATCGGATAAAAACTGTGTGTTGAGCACAAGGTATTGAAGCTAATGCTAACAGCTTTCGTTCAGTTATCTTTCCGAGTCTGGTCGACGCTTTGGCACAAACACTACACCACCTCCTTATGATGTCTTTTGGTATCATTCAGTTGTGTTTTATGCACGCTACTAAGACGTAAATTAGCGCTGCACTCTCTGCAACCTTTGGCAAGTCAATAATCCAGTTAGCAACTCGCTAGCGTTAGCATTCAGATCTCTGTGTGTTTGCAATCGGATTACTAATTCAAAGGCGCATACAGGTATCAATGGCATGTTAGCATCTCCGGCTCTGTTAGCCTGCTACTGCATGGGTTAGGGTTAAAACATGCTAACACGCTAACTGGTGGCATGTTAGCATCCAATGTTACATCAAGCTAAAAGCCCAGAAAAAGTTTTGGAGCACTCTGACCTGTTTGTATTTGGTTTTACGAGCCTTACAGTGCAGCATTAGCTTCAACCTGTAACACGTTTCCAGAGGTTTTCCATCACTCCTGCTGTTCAGACGCTACACATGGCGACAGGGCTGCGCTATGAAGCCAGTTTAGCAGGTTAGCCAGGTATGTTGAGCCTAAAGTCTGAGTTTTTAGCTTTTAGCCTGCTAGATCACCATGGCAACCAATTGAGCTAACCTGCTCTGGAGGAGGTTCTGGTCAGAGTTTGGGATATAAATCGGCTGGAAGAAGCGTCGCTCTTTATCCAAACCTTCTCGGAATAAGTTAAATCTCCGAACCTGTTAAGCTGTTTGTTTGTGATCGTGCTAAATGAAGACGAGCAGTTCCAGCATATCGATGCTCGATGGATTGTGTCGCCACAGGAACCTGCATGCATTCAGGTGGTGATGCTGAAAATGCCTTAATATTTTCTTTAAAGCTTGGTCCTGATTTGCTGCCAAGTCTGTTTGACATGACTTGAACTGCAGCTGATAGAATACAGATTAGAAAACTGATTAGTCTGCTGGTATTTATCATAAATACTCAATCAATAACATTAATCTGACCTTGATTTAGCCAAAAGCTCAACTGCTTTCCACGTTTCTTTCACCATGTCAGGATTTAAATGCACCTCTTCAGTTCAGCTCTAATGTGCAGCAGTAAGTCAGAAATAAGCAACTTACTGGACTAACGGTTTTCTATTTGCAGTTGCGGCGCTTTTTTACCTCATAAATGTCAACATTATTCATATCTCTCTATCTTAAAACCCTTTTTCATCTGACTGAAGGAGGCAGCACATTACCGGTCCATTTTGTCTGGAAGAACAATCACATAATGCATTAAATGCCTCCCTTTATGCGAGTCTAAAGAAAGAAACCCGTTAATAAAGAACGCTGAATCAATGAAGTTTGGTCGAGTCAGTTTACACAAAGAAAACCCGGATTTATCAGACTTGTTTCATGGTACAGCCCTCAGCAGTAACGCCTGTCTTTATCACCATGAAGGGGACGTTCGTATCCTAAAACTACCCCAGAAGTCCAGTCTAAGGACGATTGTTTGGTACCAAGGCGATGCCAAAGCTCTTGTTATTCTGTGGGATGTTGAAGATGCTGGAGACCAACATCCACCATGACAGGCAGCAAAAGTCGTGTTTGGAGATATTTTTCAGGGATGAATTCTAGACAACCGGAAGCCAGAATGTAAACAAAGTCAGCTACTGAAGTCCAGATCTGTGTGCAGAACTCACGCCGAGTGAGTCTCAGTCGTTTACTTCACGTGTATTAACGCGCTTCCTTGAATGTTGTTTTATTTTTGTGAACTTTTGTGGCTAATGTTAGCTTATTTAGGCTCATGACGTTAGCTCACCGCAGCTCTGGTTGATAAGTTTACCAACACAGAGTGTCGTACGTGTTAACATATTGTTCATATTCAAATACATTCAATTCCTTTTTTTTTTTTGGTATTGAATTTGGCATCGTGGAAGCACCACACAAATATCTCCAGTAGAAGACCTGGTTGTTTACGGTCCGCCCTGCTACTCTGCTGCTGACGCTGCAGGAATAGTGGTATAGTTTCGCACATAATTTCATCTGTTGGAGGGAAATTAGTGGACGTTGCTCAGTAAATTAAACTACCGTGAGTGGTTTCTAAACGTAGAAACCAACGAGGCTGAAGGTTTGTTTGGGTCTTTTCTTAACACGGGACTCATCGTTCAGCACAAAGAAATGAACCGAGTGTCAAGTAGGAATGAGAAGACAGCGTGTGAGTACCGTTATCACAGCTGGTAGGAATGTTGACTCAACGAGCTCCTCCGACGGACGCTAAACGTCTTCTGAAATGCTGTGGATCGTCTCGATGATCTTCTTCTTCAGTTTCTTCACTTTGTCCGGCGGCGTCTCGTTCAGACACTCCTCTATGTACTTCAGGAAGCCGGCGTGCGGCGACACCGCCTGGTTCTGACAGAACGTCCTCATGAAGTCCAGAACCTCGTTGGTGGTCGGCGTCGCCCGGCGGCTCGCCCGCTTGCGTCCCGACACCCGGCTGTCCGTCAGCGAGGACGACGTGGACGGGGACGAGGATGGCGAGGAGCGCTGGGAGTCCGGGGGAGTCGGCGAGGGCGGGGCGTCGAGGCTCCGGGACGCCCCGTGCAGGTTGGCGGCGTTCTGGTTGGCGGCGTGGTAGAGCAGCGAAGGGGGCGGAGCCTGGCCGTCCAGGTGGAGGAGGCTGGACTCCTGCGGCCCGTGGAAGTGGAGGTCGTCGGGCCGCTCGTCCTCGTCGCAGGAGTCGCACAGGAACATGAGCTCGCGGTAATGTTTCCACTTGGGCAGGTAGAAGTCCTCGGAGCCACAGGTTTTGTTGGAGCTCACCGCTTTGTGCTCCCGTTGGAAGATGGTTCGCAAGTTCCTGAACTTTGTCTTTATGTCTTCCACTGAAGAATGGAGATAACATAAGATACAACTTTACTGAGCCCTCGCTGGGGAGATTTACATGTTACAGCAGCTAGATAGAGACGACACAGGACAAAAAGTACAAGAAATAAAGATGTAATTAAAGTATATAAAGACAATGTACCAGAGAACACGTTGGCCTCGTCATAAAACACTTGATGTGAGGAGTCATTCTGAATTTAACTTTTAAAATTTAAACCTAATCAATTAAAATGCAGCACCATAAGCTCCTCAGTTACTGCCCATTGGAAGGGTTGGGTATCGTTTGTATTTTATGACTCGGATTCTGCTTGTCGATTCCAATTTTTGGGATTCTCGATTGTGCAGGTGGTTGGAGTTACGATAGTCTGACTTTGCCAGCCCATTCTCTGGCTGCACCCCACGATCATCCTCCTGTAGGGTACAAAAGCACTGACTTGTTTGTATTTCTTTAAACCACCTGTTTAGGAATCAATAAGCACCATCCAAATGAAACCTGCGCAGCGTTATCCGTTGGTACTAATTGGTTTTATTCGTGGAGTATTTGTGTCGGCATCACAGCGCCCTTGTTGTGTCAGCGGCAGTAAATCAGCGTTACCTGTGAACGGGACCGGCTCGTTGTCCGACAGGAGGGTGCTCAGCGTCTCCAGCAGACTCTGTCTCAGCAGACGGTTCCTGTAGCTCTCGGACTTGTGGTTCCACAGACAGCTGTGTTCTGCAACAACAACACAAACCTTCAGCTCTCACGTATGTACAAAATAAAAGCACCGCCGGTCCGATGTCCCTCCACAGCA
>NW_007579744.1:0-17269 GCF_000690725.1 Stegastes partitus
GAAGGCCGACAAGCGTAGGGCGAGGACCCGTCCATCGCCGCTTGCGGCTTTAATTCTGATTTGATTCTGATTTCTTGACGTTTGTTTGTGACTTGTGGGAAAAAAATGAATTAAACACCAAAACATTTAACGTATGAATCCATAAAATCTGCAACAGAAGCTGTAAAGTCTTGTAGGATGAAGCTGCAGTCGTGTAGATTCTTCTGTCCAGTGAACAGTTTCACAAACGTGACGTCACAACACAGCTGACAACAAAAAAACCTGAACACACACAGAACGGGGCAGGAAATCCAACAACAGCGTGAATGTGAACAAATAAAACTGTGAAAACCAAACAAAGCATTCGTTAGCGCCTGTTTTTAATGTAAAAACTAAACTCAATGTGAAGCAGCATCACACGCTGCAGCCGATTCATCTCTGAGCTCAAAGTTTCGTCATTTCAGTCGTTCGATGCACAAAGTCGGTTTGTTTTGTTGCTTTTCTGCAATAAACTCGTTTATTAACCGAACAAACACAAAAGTGAAAAAGGAAGCGAATGTTGTGTGGTGTTTTAGAAGCTGATGGACGTCGCCTCCACACTGAAGTCCTGCATCTTCGCTAAACTGAACCAGATCCGGGACGATCCTGCCGAACACTTTGTCTTTGTTGGTTGTTTCGACACCAGCAGCCCGAGCCGAGCCGAGCCGAGTGGGATTCGCCAACAATCCTCCGATCTGAGTCAGAAATACTCTGGAAAACAGGAGGAAACCGTTTTCCTCAGAACTGGAGAATAAAAAAAAGTATTTCCTGAGAAACCACAGACAGAAGCATGAACACTCTGGAGGACTTTAATTTGACAGTTTTCCTTTTTTACATTTCTGCCGTGAAACAAGGACGTCAAGTAGAATCACACACACACAAAAATAAACATCAGTGTTAGACGGAGCCCAGCTCTCCAGGCGATAGACCGAGCCGGGCCTCTGCTTCTCCTCTACGCTTTCTTCTGAGGCATCGAGGCGAAGAGCAGCCAGTACAGAGAATAACAGGTTCCTGCAGGGAAGACACATGACTGTTAATATTCATGTCAAATTTATTTTATTTGGACGATCAACAGCATGCAACGGAAATGAGCAACTATTCAAAACTATTTGCTCCTCTGAACAATCACAATCACACATTTTATAAATTCAGGCCCCAAAGTAGAAACTCAGCACAACTAAAGTGAGTCCAGCTGTGGTTTAGAATCCGTCTACCTGCATGAACATGGTTCTAAAACAGCAGAACCTTCTCAGTTCTGGACCTCTGGACTGTGTCTATCTATGACTGCATCATGGCTCCACATGGAGAAGACCTGAACAGAGGAGGAGAAACATCTGACTGAGAGACTGGACAAAGATGGAGAAGGCTCCAGAAGATCAGTGAGCAGCTAGAACCCAGTGCAGCCCAGTGTGAGCAGGAACCAGGAGGTCCAGAAGGAGCCACAGCAGCACTGATCAGGGCTGCAGTGGTCGTCCTCCTACAATGACTCCACGGACAGTGAACAGCTGCTTCAGACTTGGCACAGGGCTCATCAATGGAGACCAGAGTTAGTGTGAAGCTCAGACACTTCAGAACCTCTTTGGACGGAGAACCAGAACAAAAACACTTTGGCACAAAACATCCCGAAGAACATGAACAGAAGCCTGATGGATGCTGGAGAACATCCTCTGGTCAGATGAAGATAACTATGCTGGGCTCCGATGGAGTCCAGATGTTTGGTGTGAACCTGAACCAGGACCACCACGGTGGATGCATGGTCCTGACAGTGAAGCACGGAGGTGGCAGCATCATGACGTGGGGCTGCATGAGGGCAGAAGGTGTTGATGACGTTTGTAGATGAATGTCTGAGGAGAAACCAAAACCAGAGGCCTCCCAGTCTGCAGAAGCTGGAAGAAGAGGAACATTCCAGCAGGAGAACCGTCCAAAGAACAAAATCACTTGAGGGTCTAATGAAGAAAACTGGAACCTGGACAAGTATGTCTCCAGACCTGAAGCCAATGAAACGTCTTTGGGGTGTTTTAAAGAGAAAGATGAAGCTCCTCCAGCAGAGAACAGCTGGAAAACGTGAAGAACGACAGAAATGTTACATCCTCCACGTTGAGAAGGACTGAGTCTGTCAACAAATGTAAACTTTTGTTGCACTGATTTGCTGCCATGGGGCCTGTTTGTGTTTTTTATTTAGTCAGTCTTAACTGGAAAAGTATATTTTCTTCTTCTCAACAAAGAAGCGACATGACGCCTGTCAGACAGGACCAGAGTGTTGGATACTGTCCTTAAAGACAAAACCTGTCCGGAGCTACAACTGAAACAAGGCGCTAGTTTTTGAGGAAGCTACACATAGTTAGCTAACAGGATCCTATCAGGCTTTACTTCCTGTTTGGTATCACTCTGTCTCAGTCCGGTTTGTTCCTCTCTTTCAGGGCCGCCGTGTGTTCTGTGTCTTTGTACCGTCAGGAACCGAGCGGTGTTCCTAAAGCTGTTACCTGCCATGGTCAGCGTCATGGTGGCCCTGTAGAGCAGGACGTCGCCGGTTCCTCCCTTGATGTGGACCGGCAAGCTGTTGTCCGCCTGTAACCATAGAAACCACATGGTTAAAACTAATACTACTACTACTACTACTACTAGTACTACTACTAGTAGTACTACTACGACTATACTAGGAACTACTACAAAGCCAGATCAGTGGGTTATCAGGTATGTTGAGATTAAAGTCAGAGTTTTCAGTGTCATAAAGGTGGCTCTCGCTAGATCTCCATGGTAACTGATGCTGTGGAGCTAGATCTCCATGGTAACTGATGCTTTGAAGCTAGATCTCCATGGTAACTGATGCTGTGGAGCTAGATCTCCATGGTAACCGATGCTTTGAAGCTAGATCTCCATGGTAACTGATGCTGTGGCTGACAGAGCGTCTCCCTTCAACCAGACGGTTTCCTGACTGTTATTTCTGAGCGATCCAGACTCTCAGCTGAGGGAATGTGTTTATCTGCTAGCATGCTGAGCTGTGTGTCGCTAACATCACCGAGTGAAGTCGTGGAGTTACAGCATCACACACTGTAAATATCACGTTGCCATGGGAACCAGATGTGTATTTAGTTGGTGATGCAGGAATCACATAAATATGTTTTTATGTTTGGTTCTGATCTGCTGTGAGGTCCGTTTCCTCTGCTGCTGCTGCTGCTGATAGAACGGATCAGAACATGGATCATTCTGTTACTGAGAACATTCAGTCAGTAACACTAACTTTTGGCCCAATCAGAGTGAAGTTAAAGTGATTTCCTGCATGATGAGACAGAGTCAGACCTGAATGAGCTTCAATACAAGATCAGGTTTAAATGTATGAAGTTTAGTTTAACCGAGGCTACTGCAGGTACAGAACCAGATGTCCACACGTAGCACGTGTCTCACAGAACAACGATGTTTCCTGTCGTCCACACGACAGCGGATTTATGGCATTAAAATCGATTCTTTCAAAAACCTGCGACCAAAGTGAAGATCAGGTCCTCTGTTCATGCGTCTGCATGTGGACGTCAATAACTGGGTTGAAGTTTCCAAACGTCACTGCCTGCAGCAACATATGTTCTTACATCACATGTGTGACCCGTGTTTACGTTTGGAAACAGCGTGGACGCCCTCAGAACCTTGTCGTCTCTGGTCCAGGCCCAGACACCGCTCCACGTACAAGAACACAGGCGAAGGACGACGTTAACTATCTTCCACCACCTCGCCGGTCTTGGGTCAGACCGGGACGCCCAGCCAGCTGGTGGGAGAACTCTGAGACGGAGGAATGGCGTGATGACTTCTGTACGTCCCGGCCGTCGCTCCTGTCGTCGGAGTTCTTACATCCTGACGTAGAACACGAACGTGCTGAACAACGTGTGGACGAGGCCTCAGTTAGAGTTCGAGTCCATTCAGCCGTACAGATCAGAAGAGCGTGAGAACTTTGTGGAGTTTGGCAGTTAACGAGAAAAATCACGTCCAGAAACCGCAGGAGGTCAGAACAGAAAACATGGAAACACTAACCAACCCAAACAGCAGCCGTCAGAACCGATACAGAAACAGGCTTCAGCGTAGATCCCCTTTTCTTGTGGTTTTCGTTTCATCGTGTGGTTCCTCTTGAGCTTTTAATGTATTTCTGGTGTAGTCGCGCTGCTGAAATGAAACTCCACGTCTTCACTCAGTGATGTTAGCGACACACAGCTCAGCATGCTAGCAGATAAACACATTCCCTCAGCTGAGAGTCTGGATCGCTCATAAATCACAGTCAGGAAACCGTCTGGTTGAAGGGAGACGCTCTGTCAGCCGGTTTACATCTGAAACTCTGACCAGAACCTGCTCCGGACCAGTAGCACATCTCAGTTCAGTGAGCTGTTCCTCACCTGGAAGAGCTTCTGGGCTTCGGGGACTTTGTTCTTCAGCTGTCTGGCAGAGCTGCTGAAGGCTCGGCTGGCCTGGACCGGGACTCTCTGGAAGCACAAACAAAGCAGAGTGAAGGTTTAAAACTCCCACATGACCGCCGCCTGAATCTGCCGTGAATCACCTCAAACCGGATGGTAACAGAATATTTTTACTTGTGTTGCTGCTAAACTCCCACAATGCTCTCTGCTGCCAGCACGAGCTGCCTGTAGTCTGAGGCCACGTCTACACGTACAAGTCTCTAAAATGACGTCGTTCGCACCAGATCGCTTTCAAAAACATCTTCGTTCACACAAACCTGCTGCTACCTGCTGCTATGAGCTGCCTGACCTGTAGGGGGCAGTGTGACGAGAAGCACAACGCCACGCTAGCCAATCAGAGTCCTGGAAAAAACAGAACAACGAATGGCCCGACTTACTTCCTGTTACTTCAACGATAAAGGGTCGTTTGTTTGGACCGACAGAAGTGGAGCTGCTCGAAACAAGGAAAACACTTGAAAACACCGACTGTCTATCACAGCAGCCGAACTGTAACCACGGTGACGTTAAGCTCCGCCTCCTCCTGGAAAGTTTTTCCAAATCTCCACGTTCAGATGTGATCGTTGTCGGTGACTCATAGCTTCGTTTACCAAAGGAAACACAGTGAAGAATCAGCGTTTTTGCTACGTGTAAGCGAGGCCTGAGTGACGCCTCCTCTGGTCTCTACAGGATTAAACAGGGAGAGGCTCCACCTGGTGGAACAACCCGGTACTGCACGTACTGACATGTACGTAGAGAATCCAGGTTTTCTTCGTCTTTTGGAGCTCGTGGAGCCTCAGTACATCCAACCCTCGAACCCTCCATTTAGACAGAGTTCTACTGGTTCCTGAACCCCTGCAGAACATTCAGGAACACGCTGGTGGTTTCTAATCCACTGCAGAGATCTCCAGCTGTCAAGCAGATGTGCTGTAGAAATGGTTTGGATTTGAGTAAATAACGTGTTTTAGACCCGCTGGTTCGTACAGTGTGGGTTCTGTTATTATTCTTCCTCTGTGCCAGCGACAGCTGAGGCTGAAGACGTGTTGTTGTGTTTTCTCATGACGTCTCACATCAGGAACGTCTCACATCAGGAACGTCTCACATCAGGAGGCTTAATGAAACATCTTTCTCATCAGAACTCCAGAATTCATACGGTCATTATGACAAAACATCAGCGAGTTCAAAAGGTCCAGACGATCAGACTGTGGACAGACGAGGATGAAACCTGCGACCTGGAGGTAATCATGTGTAAGAAGGTAGATTTTGTTCTAATCACTGGACGAGACCTGATCTGTTTCCATGAACTCTTTCTTCTTCCACCACGTCGTGCACTCGACTGTTTCTTTTTGGTCTCGCCGCTTTTGGGTTTGTTGCGGTTCTTCACGTCGATCACGTTGCCCCCCGCGGTTCTGCTGACGACCAGGACTTTGGATGTGACTGGGTTTGTCGTGTCACTGGACCAGAACGTGATTTACTGGAGTTCATTCTTCAGGCTGTGGAGCTGCGACAGCTAAATCTGAGACAGAGGAAGACGAACAAACTCTTTCTGGTTCCAGCTGTGGTTCCAGCTGTGGTTCCGCTGGTTTGCGGTTCGTGATTCGAAAGTTCTAACCCGCCATCGGGAGTCAAACGGAGACCAGAGCAACTGTGTGCCTCCGGTTCTGGTCCAGCATCAGGATCCAGACTGGAGGAAACAAGCACCTCCTGGGGGTCGGTGGGATTAACCAGGACTTCAGGAGTTTGGCCTTAAAATGCTCCACAGCTGTCAACGCCATCCAGTCAGATCCAGTCAGGAAGCGGTACATCAGGCCACCTGAACCGGTCCCAGCAGGTTCTGGACTGATGCCGAACCCTAAATCACGGCTTTAAAGTTATTAAAAATCTGTGTTTTGGAAACTTGTGGCACATCGATTGATTGCAGGTGAAGAAATTCAACTTTTTTTCTTTTTCTTGTGACTTGGGTCGTTCTAACCGGGTCGTTCTAACCGGGTCGTTCTAACCGGGTCGCTCTGCACAGAAGACGTTTCTGGTTTAGTTGATGACTCACGGCACTAATTTTGTGGTTCACACTTATTCTGGACACATTTTGAGTCTTTTTTTTAAACTAGTTTCAGGTCATTTGGGACTCGTTTTAAGTCCATCTGGGCAAGTTTTGAGTCGTTTAAGTCCAACAGTTTTTTATTAAATGAGATTCATTCAGCACAGGAGACATTTTAGTTTAGTTTATGATTAAAGAAGATCAACGACAGGAGTCTTTACAGGCAGATTGGGAGGAGCTGTTGGAACAAGAGTCATTTAGGGAATTTATTTTTGTCTTTTTCTGCATATTTTGAGTCTTTTCTACATATTTTGAGTCTTTTCTACATATTTTGAACCTTTTCTACATATTTTAAGCTATTTACGACATATTTTAAGTCTTTTTGGACACATTTTCACTTTTTTTTTTACTAGTTTCAGTTTCATGTAGGACACGGTTTGAGTCATGACAATCAGGTTTTGAGTCGCGTCGGACAAGTCTTTTGTCATTTTGGATGTTTTAAGTCCACCTGGGAAAATATTAAGTCGTTTGAGTCATTTTGGTCAAATTTGAAATGGTTTTGGACAAATCTGTTGGACGACGGTTGAGTTGTTTGAATCGAACGTTTTGTTGAATCATCAGAGAAACGACGAGATTCGTGTCCCTTTGACGGAGTCCTGCTGTCTGAGGAGTGAACGACCTCCAGAAGCTGCTGCCTGGAGCTCAGAGGGTTCGTCCATCTCATCAGCATTTGTTTGTTTCCATCAGTGTTCTCCATGAGAACATCGGACTAACATCTGGTGACTCTGCTCCACAGACGCTTTTCTTTCATGATGATTTGAAGTTCGGTGTGAGTTCCTGCAGTTTGCATAAAATATAAATAAGTACAAGAATTTTGCATGAATCATTTTCAAACACATGCTTTTAGTTTGACTGATAGAAAACAGAGAAACGAAGGATCTGTGCAGCGCTACGTCAGAGACACATGGCTCGTTTATGTTCTTTAAAACGTGTGTTTGGCCTCGTTGTTGGAAATGAAACTTCCTCCGCGTCCTCCAGAAACACTCTGGTTTCTGATTTCACAGCTGAGCCTCCGTGAACTCGTCTCGTTGTGACCTTTCAGCAGCAGCAGCGTGTCGCTTTAAGAAAAGCTGCATGACTGTTTAACCGAGTACCAAGGTCACGTCGGGTGGCCGGGGGCGGGACCGACGGCACTGGGGGCCAATCACAGCCTCCGAACCAGACACTGGAGCCAATCAGGAGGCGGAGAGGGAGGAGGAAATGCTGCTGGTGTCTGTGAGGTGAAACCTAAACTCTTATGTTTGTGTGGAGCATGAAGTCCACCGTATAGCACAGTTACACAGCAATGGAAACGGCGGTAAAGTCTCAGCTTCAACAGAAAGAAATCTGTTTAAAATACAATCTTTAAAACACTAAAAACCTGATGAGTTCAAAAGTATGTGGACAGACACATGAACAAATGCATCAAAATCCTCACAGTAGATAATAAATGCGTCCGAATACTTTTGGACACATTGACGAACAGGATCCTGGTGAATGTTGTTGTGAATGCAAACACACGATTGTGTTTCTGAGAGTTGAAATGTGACACTGAGGCACATTTCAGTGCAAAAATACATTAAATTGTTAGTCTAGTTGGACGTAAACACACTGACTAACTCTTTAAGCTGCCACTTCTGCACAAGTTAGTTTTATTTTGTGTATTTTACATTAAAACTTTTTTTAACCGCGGCACAGAAGAAAAGTCACGAAGCGACTCGGTGGACTTTGTTTTGTCAGCGTGTGATGATTAACGGAGGCGGAAGAAGGAAAAGCAGCAGTTGAGCAGCATTAAAACATTAAATCAGACGTGAAAAATCCTGCAAAAAGTCCTGGACAGGAGCAGAATAAGTCAGAATAAGTGAGAATAAGCCAGAATAAGTCAGAGTCATGCAGCAGCAGCAGCAGCAGCAGCAGCAGCAGCAGCTTGTGTGTCGGTGAGGCTCAGAGTTCAGGCCTGTCAGCGTCGGGCTCCACCGTCCTGCCTTCACCGTCCTGCCTTCACCGTCCTGCCTTCACCGTCCTGCCTTCACCGTCCTGCCTTCACCGTCCTGCCTTCACCGTCCTGCCTTCACCTCGGCCGTCCTCGCCTCAAACTGCACACAAGCCTCAGAAACACAGAAAGCAGGTGGATGAAGAGAAGCTCGGAGTATTTACCAGCAGGTGGTTCATGTCGATCGCTTCGCCCTGACAAGGACACGCACTCGGACTCGCTGCAGGACTCGCTGAGACGCTATCAGAGCTGTTGAATCGAAGCCAAACTACGATCCGCTGCAGAGGCCAAACCGTCAGCAGGAAAGTCAAACAGACGCTGCTGCTGCTCACAGAAACACTGATGTCACACCAGATCCACTGTGATTATATGTGCTGGAAAGGACAACTCACAAGATAAAGTCTGGGATTAAAAGGAAGAAATGAAAGAAGGAGCAAAGGAAGCCAGTGTGGATGTAGGAAAGGAAATGAGAGGTAGTGAAGGAAAGGAGGAGTAAGAAAGGAAATAAGGAGGAAAGAAAGAAAACATAAGAAAGGAGATGAGAAGGACAGAAAGGAAATGTAAGGAAACGAATAAGGAGGTAGGAAGGGAGAGGTAAGGAAGGAAATGAGGAGGCAGGAAAGGAAACAAGGACATAGACAAGGACGCTAGAAAGGAGAAATAAGAAAGTAAAAAAGGAGGTAGGAAAGAAGGAATAAGGAAGAGAATAAGGAGGTAGGAAAGAAGATGTAAGGAAGGAAATGAGGAGGTAGGAAAGAGAGTTAAGGAAGGAAATAAGGAGGTAGGAAGGGAGAGGTAAGGAAGGAAATAAGGAGGTAGGAAAGGAAATGCAAGGAAGGAAATAAGGAGGAAGGAAAGGACATGCAAGGAAGGAAATGAGAAGGTTGGAAAGGAAACAAAGACATAGACAAGGAGGTTAAAAAGGAGAAACAAGAAAATAAAAAAGAAAGGAGGAAAGGAGGAATATGGAAGAGAATAAGGAGGTAGGAAAGGACGTGAGGAAAGAAATAAGGAGGTAGGAAAGGACGTGTAAGGAAAGAAATGAGGAGGTAGGAAAGGAAACAAGGACATAGACAAGGAGGTTAAAAAGGAGAAATAAGAAAGTTAATAAGGAGGTAGGAAAGGAAATAAGGAAGGAAATAAGGAGCTAAAACATATTAGCATTAAACAAAAGGAAAATCAAATCAAATCAATCAATCAATCAATCAATCAATCAATCAATCAATCAATCAATCCATCCATCCATCAGAGGGAAATGAGGAGGTCTTTTTGAGCTTTGCTCCACTGACGTCCTTCAAACTCTACAAACTGTGTTCTGAGGGTTTCAGATGTTTCAGATGCATTAATTAAAATGTGCTGCGTATCAAACACATGGACTACGTGTGTGTTCGGCCTGTCGGGTTCTGCTGATGCTGAAGGTTCTGGTTCTGGATCTGACCTGGAGGTTCTCAGGGACCATCTCTGAGTGACCCGTCCTGACCGACGGGCTCCGTGATGGACCAGCAGCAGAATGAAACCAGTCGCTCCACTGAAAGCAGAAGTGGAGTTGAGCACCTGGCAGGTGGAGGAAGCAGCAGCTCAGCGTGTTTCCTCTGAACTCTGACGACAAACTGGAACAATCGCAGCTTTCACTTCCTGTTTTTCTGCTCAGGACCAGAGCGACGCCTCGACGGGGCTCAGAGCAGCAGCTGCAGCCGACCGGTGAGTTTGATTTATGTTCAATCTAAAGCCGCACATGCAAAGAGCCCGGTCCGAACAGAACCACCCCGAGGCCCGGGAGCTCTGATAGGGTCAGAACATCAGAGTCAAAGGAAACCAACCACTGCTGGTGAATGCATGAAGCTCTGAATGTAAAGTCTGTGATGTCAGACTGGTCACAGGTTCATTTGACTTTCATTTTATTTCCATTAGATTTAATTCAGATTATTATTATTATAGATCCAGATTTATTCTATTACACCAGAAATATACGGAACTATAGTATTTTATTTCTAACTATTTAACTACTCTATATATTAATAAACCCTTTAAATGTTTTATTGTCTTTTAAAAAATATTTTTTTTAAAAGTTTTTCCCTTTTTTTATTGTTTTGTGGTTTTCTTAACGTCATATTGTCTATTTTTAATGTTTCGTTGTTTTTATCATTTTTATTTTACTACAATTTGAAAACATTATTTATTATCCTACTTGATTTTTCTTTTTTGTTTTATTGTCTTTTGTTCTAAATGTTTGTATTTTAAAATATTTTATTCCTTCTAAATGTTTTATTGTTTATTTTTAAAGTCTTAATGCGCTTTAAGTTTTGTCTTTGTTTATTTATTACGGTTTGTTTTTTATTGTTTAATTGTCTTTATTTTATTTTGTTTTATTTTATTAATGTTTTATTATTTAACTGACTTTAAGAAAAACATTTTTAATACCATTTTAAATGTTTTATTGTCCAGATTAAATGTTTGATGTTATTTATGTTTTATCGTCTGTATTCGATGCATTTTTGTCCTTTTTTTGAATATATATTTTTTTATATTTTGTTATTTTTAATTGTTTTATTGTCTACTTCTAATATATAATATATAAGTCTTTTAAATAATATTTTTTTTAAATTATTTTTTACTCGTTTTTTCTATTTCTAATGCTTCGTCATTTTTATTTCTTTTACTTTTTTTGAGAAGCACCTTCGCATTTAAAGGATGCTCAAGAACAAAAAAAATGATGTTATGTTTATTTTATGCGCCTTTGAGTCGTTTTGTTTACTGAAGTAAAAAACTTAATTACAAGTAAACATAAAAAAATTAAATTCAAAAAAATCCCACGTAAACATCAGCTTCCTGTACTGAAAGTATCAATATTTACCTGATCAGTAATCAGCCTGATTGATGGCTGCAGGTGAGATGTGCTGCTCGTTGCTGCCCCTGCTGGTCGCTCTCAGTCCTGCGCTGCTGCTTCTGCTGCAGCGGCCCGACGTCGCAGACGGACACTGGGAGGACTACAAATATGGCCGCCAAGGCGCCGAGCACCACTGCACCTGGAAGTGCGTCCTGTTCACGCTGCAGTGGCCCGGAGGCTTCTGTCAGGTGACATCATCGTTTATAGCGTTTATGAACGGGGTGCGTTCAGTTTAGCTGCCTCACTGTCTCCTGCAGGGAAGGAAACAAGGGCGAAGCGAAGGAAATGAGGAATTATAAAAGGAGACGAGGTGGGAAGTGAGTGAGAAAAGGAAGAAGGGAAGGAAACGAGGCGACAGGACAGGAAAGATAGGATGTAGGAATGAAAACAAGGAGGAAGGGAAGGAAATATGGAGCATGAAAGGAAGCAAATGAGGATATATGGAAGGAAATTAACAGGAGGTGAAGGAAGGAAAACGAGTTAGAAAAGGAAGGGAAGGAATCAAGGGGGGATAAAAAGGAAGAAACCAAGGAAGGACTAAATTAAAAAAGGAGCAAAGGAAGCCAGTGAGGATGTAGGAAAGGAAATGAGAGGTAGCGAAGGAAAGGAGGAGTAAGAAAGGAAATAAGGAGTTAGGAAAGAAAACATAAGAAAGGAGATGAGAAGGACGGAAAGGGAATGTAAGGAAACGAATAAGGAGGTAGGAAAGGAGAGGTAAGGAAGGAAAGGAGGAGGTAGGAAAGGAGATGTAAAGAAGGAAATAAGGAGGAAGGAAAGGAGGTATAAGGAAGTCAAAAAGGAAGAAGGAATGAAGACGTAAGGAAGTAAAAAAGGAGATAGGAAAGGAGGAATAAGGAAGCAAAGCAAAGGTAGGAAAAGAGATGTAAGGAAATAAACAAGGAGGTAGGAAAGGAGATGTAAGGAGATAAAGAAGGAGGTAGGAAAGGAGATGTAAGGAGATAAAGAAGGAGGTAGGAAAGGAGATGCAAGGAGATAAAGAAGGAGGTAGGAAAGGAGATGTAAGGAGATAAACAAGGAGGTAGGAAAGGAGATGCAAGGAGATAAAGAAGGAAGTAGGAAAGGAGATGTAAGGAGGTAAACAAGGAGGTAAGAAAGGAGATGTAAGGAAGTAAACAAGGAGGTAGGAAAGGAGATGCAAGGAAGTAAACAAGGAGGTAGGAAAGGAGATGCAAGGAGATAAAGAAGGAGTTAGGACAGGAGATGTAAGGAAATAAACAAGGAGGTAGGAAAGGAGATGTAAGGAGATAAAGAAGGAGGTAGGAAAAGAGATGTAAGGAGGTAAACAAGGAGNAGGAGATGTAAGGAAATAAACAAGGAGGTAGGAAAGGAGATGTAAGGAGATAAAGAAGGAGGTAGGAAAAGAGATGTAAGGAGGTAAACAAGGAGGTAGGAAAGGAGATGTAAGGAAGTAAACAAGGAGGTAGGAAAGGAGATGTAAGGAAATAAACAAGGAGGTAGGAAAGGAGATGCAAGGAGATAAAGAAGGAGGTAGGAAAGGAGATGTAAGGAGGTAAACAAGGAGGTAGGGAAGGAGATGTAAGGAAGTAAACAAGGAGGTAGGAAAGGAGATGTAAGGAGGTAAACAAGAAGGTAGGAAAGGAGATGTAAGGAGGTAAACAAGGAGGTAGGAAAGGAGATGTAAGGAGGTAAACAAGGAGGTAGGAAAGAAAACATAAGGTAGGAAAGGGGAAGTAGGAAAGAGAAAGTAAGGAAACAAATAAGGAGGTAGAAAAGGAGAGGTAAGGAAGTAAATCAGGAGATAGGAAAAGAGGAATAAGGAAGAGAATAAGGAGGGAGGAACTAAGATGTAAGGAAGTAAACAAGGAGCTAGAACACATCAGCAGCAGATAAAAGGAGAACATCCTAAAATCCATCAGAGCAGGAACGTGTGATTCTGTTCAGACGATGTTGGTTCTGATTCTGACCTTCGTCTCTCCGTCAGTCTCTGAACAACGAGAGTCTCTGCAGGATTCCTCAGAACGTCAACAACTGGACCATCCACGGCCTGTGGTAACGCAACACCTGCACAGCAACACCTGCACAACAACACCTGCACAACAACACCTGCACAACAACACCTGACGTTCACAGTCGGCAGCATCACGGCTTCCTGCTGTAGCTCACTCTGCTCCGTCCTGCTCCTCTCTGCAGGCCTCTCAAGTCTAAGGACTGCTGCGACTGCTGGCCCATGTTCCACTCAGACGTCCAGGTGAGTCAGGACCAGTCACCTGCTCACCTGCTCACCTGGTCACCTGCTCACCTGCTCACCTGCTCACCTGCTAACCTGGTTACCTGAGACACATCAGTGAGCGCTGACAGGTGCGTCTGTGTTGCAGGAGCTGGAGGCGGAGCTGACTGAACACTGGCCGTCCCTCCTGAAGACCAAGTCCAGCTTCCAGTTCTGGTACTCAGTGTAATCAATGCAGACATCAGCTGATGGGTGGCAGTGAGGGAGGTCAGAGGACAGCTAGCAGCAGTGCTCACATCACAGAGTTTGTTGCTAGTCTTTAACTTTTAGGAGATTGTGAGATAAAAGCTCATGCTAATGTTAGCAGGTGTAATTAGCCCGTGTAGTTGCTGGTTTAGCCCGCTGACTGCATTCTGCCATAGAAGAACAGCTAACTTCAATGCTAAAGTCACTGAACAAAGCTAACTAAATAGCTAAACTCACGGAAAGAAGCTAACTACACAGCTAACATAGCTAACGATATGATTAAAGTTACACAGAAAAGCTAACTTTACAGCTAATTACACAGAAACAAGTTAACTACACAGCTAATGTCATGGAAAGAAGCAAATGCATAGCTAAAGTCACAGAAGGAAGCTAATCAGAAGCTAAGAAAGAAGCTAATTACACACCACCACCACCATAAAAATAAGCTAATAACACAGCTAAAGTCGCAGAAGGAAGCTAACTGCACAGCTAGAAACTTAGAAAGAAGCTAACTACACAATTAAAGTCAGAGAAGGAAGCTAAATGCAAAGCTAAATATCGTAAGAAGAAGCTATGTAGCTAAAATCATAGATTTACAGCTAACTGCTCAGCTACAATGATGAAAAGAAGCTAACTGCACAGCTAAAGTCATAGATTGAAGCTAACCACACAGTTAAAGTCAGAGAAGGAAGCTAGCTACACTGCTAGAGTCACAGAAGGACGCTAAATGCACTGCTAAATATCATAGGAAGAAGCTAACTATGTAGCTAAAGTCATAGATTGAAGCTAACCACATAGCTAAATGCATAGAAAGAAGCTAAATGCAGAGATAAACTCACAGAAACATGGCTAACTCGTGGCTAGCATATTTTCATAACTGCCTCCTTTTTTTTCTTAATGCCATTTGATGTGGTGGTCAGACCTTCTTTGAATCATAGTTGCTTTATGGGAGCATGTTGTTCTGGAAGCGTGTACAGGTCCGTGTTTTGTATGTTTGCGTGTTGCCAGGAGAGAAGAATGGAGGAAACATGGAGCGTGTGCAGCCTGTGTGGAAGGACTGAACTCTCCGCTGAGATATTTCCAGATCTGCCTCAAGCTGAGACACCAGTTCGACATCCACCGGTCAGATTAATCATGTTGCTCAGTGCAGAGTCGTTACATGGACTCACATTCATTTGAAAATGCTGAGAAATGAATCGCTGCACGGAAAAAGACGTCAGTGAAGTTTGATTTAATGTGTGCTGCAGGTTGCTGGATGACGCTGGAATCACTCCGTCCTGTGATCGACCCTACAAGGCAACAACCGCCGCTCACTTTGACCATGAAATGAAGCTCATTAGATCTATTTTCACCTGTTTTCTCTACAAGTTTCACTGTTTATGAGTGGATAAGATAAGAATGTGTTTTTCTTTCATTAAAATACATACTTCAGTTTTAAATATACCAACTTATACCAGATAACAGTACAGAGGGAAGCTAACTATGCAGCTAAAGTTATAGAGAGATGCTAACTACAAAGCTAAAGTCAGAATAGAGATAGTTAATTACACAGCTAATGTCATAAAAAAAAAAACCAAGGCTAACAAGGCAGCTAAAGTCGCTGAAAAATGCTAACTATGCAGCTTAAGTCAAACAAGTAAGCTAAGGTCAGAAAAGAAAAGAAAAACAAAACCCTACACCGCTAAAGTCATAAATGATGCTAACAAAGCAGCTAAAGTCACACAAGTAAGCTAAGGTCATAAAAAGAAGCTAACTGCACAGCTAAAGTCCAAAGAAGCTAACTAGACAGCTAAAGTAATAAAAAAAGCTAACTATGCAGCTAAAGTCATAAAAAAGAAGCTAACTACACAGCTAAGGTCCAAAGAAGCTAACTAGACAGCTAAAGTCATTGAAAAGAAGCTCACTCGGCAGCTAAAGTCATAAGAAGAAGCTAACTACGCAACTAAAGTCATAAAAAGAAGCTAACTTTGCAGGTAAGTCATAGAAAGAAGCTAACTACGCAGCTAAAGTCATAAAAAAAGAAGCTAGCTATGCAGCTAAAGTCCAAAGAAGCTAACTAGACAGCTAAAGTCATAAAAAGAAGCTAACTACGCAACTAAAGTCATAAAAAGAAGCTAACTAGACAGCTAAAGTCATAAAAAGAAGCTAAATACCCAGCTAAAGTCAGAAAAAAAGAAGCTAACTAGACAGCTAAAGTCATTGAAAAGAAGCTCACTCTGTAGCTAAAGTCATAAAAAGAAGCTAACTATGCAACTAAAGTCATAAAAAGAAGCTAACTAGACAGCTAAAGTCATAAAAAGAAGCTAAATACCCAGCTAAAGTCATAAAAAAAGAAGCTAACTACGCAGCTAAAGTAATACAAAGAAGCTAACTAGACAGCTAAAGTCAGAAAACAAAGCTAACTATGAAGCTAAAGTCATAAAAAGAAGCTAACTTCACATGTAAAGTCACAGAAGTAATCTAACTACATAGATAAGGTCATAGAAAAAAGCTAGCTACGCAGCTAAAGTCATAAGAAGAAGCCAACTAGACAGCTTTAGTCATAAAAATAATCTAAGTATGCAGCTAAAGTCATAGAGAAAGCTAATTACAATGCTACAGTCTTTAATGAAAAATGCTAACTTTAGCCTTTTTTTTAAAATTTTTTTTTTTACTTTTTGTAGAAATGTGCTTCATAACTAAACATAACCAACCAAACTCTGTAGAGATGTTGCTGCTAAACTGACTTAATTAAATCTAGAAAGTCCGACTTTTCATTCGTTAAGAGCAGAAATAAGTTTGTCTTCTGTTTGTTTTAAATACGTTGACTGGTGTCAAAATAATCAGCAGATTGTGAACAGTTTGTATTTGAGCTTTTTTCTGACGGGGGATGTAGAAGCTGCAGGTTCTGTGCTTCAGGAGCTCCGTCTGGTCCGAGCTTCACTCTGGATTCAGCCTCTGAACCTTTGTGTTGTTCAGGTTGAGGAGGTTCACGGCGTTCTGGCTCCACATCTGGGCGACAAGCTGGAGATCCAGTGCGTCACCGACGACAAGGTCTGACCCGCCGCCATCTTCCTGATGAGCTTTTGTTTTAATAAACTTAAAACAGTTTCTGTGAAGTAGTTTAAGGAGCAGATGTCGTCCTCTGCTTTTCCTCTGAAACTTTCTGTCTATCGAAACCGATTATGTTCAGGTTCTGGACTGGAGACATCAGAGGACATCGGTTCTGAATGTTTTTCCTGTTTGTGCTGCTCAAAAAAAAATCGACCTGTTTGCATCTGATCGTGTTGAATCCAAAGATATTCAGCTTTCTGTCAAAGATAAAGATTAGAAATTAAGATGAAAGAAGACGGACGCATGAACATCGTCTCAGATTAAAGTCGGACATTTATAAGAAAAAAAACTGGATATTGTCCAGAAATAAAAAAAA
>NW_007579744.1:19284-21610 GCF_000690725.1 Stegastes partitus
GCTTTAACACCCGTCCACACTCACGGCTCGGCGCTGCTCGCCTTAAAACTCTTTGAAGCTGAAATGTGAAGTTTCTTGCAGGACTTCCTTCTAAACCATCCTCAGCTCCACCTCGTCCAGACTCTTAACTGTTTCATGTCCGTCTTTCCTTCCTCAGGGCCAACAGGTGTGGTTCCAGGTGAAGATCGGTCTGTCTCGCAACCTGACCGTCGGCTGCGATCACCACGGCGACGCAGCAGCCGGGCCCGGCCCAGGATGGTACCCGTCTCCTGGGCACCCCTGTCCTCCAGGTGACCCCTTCTACTACCTGCCCATCGACCACGAGCAGCCGCTGAGGCCCTGCGGCTAACGGAGGCGCCGTCCGGACCTTCAGACCAGCTTCAGGACGTTTAAAACAGACACGTACACAAACGTCGACTGGTTCACAGTTTATTGACATGTTACACGTTTGTTTCTTTTTAAACCTTCCTGCACCCAGAAAAGTACTGACAGGACATTGAAAAGCACTAAAACCAGATTCAGACCACTAGAAGAAAAATAAAGCTAACAGAAGGTATAAAATAAATGAAGAGACGTCCACACAGAGTCTGCCGTGTTCCTGCTCCGCCTGCCGGTGGGAGTTCATACGCTGGACGTGGCCGGTTTTGGCTCCTAAAGTAATAAAAACCAGATTAACGAAACCCGTCTCCGTCTTTGTGTGGCCGACTGCGTTCTCGCGAGTCTTCAGCGCGTGGTTCCCGCTGCACGTGCTCAGTGCGTCCCCCCTCAGTGCTCGAGGCGGCCCAGGAACCTCAGGTTGAGGATCTTCAGCTGGTCGTCCAGCTCCATGCGCACGATGCCGTCGTCGCCGTCGATGCTGAGCAGGATGCCGGTGGCCTCGCGGTCTTCTCCCAGGATCACCTTCACCTGGACGCATCGACACAGCGTCAGAATGCAGATTCACAAAACGCTCGTTCACACTCGCTTCACTCGGTTTTTGACTTTCTCATGAAAGAGTTTGAGCTTCATTCTGTTTCTTTCATGGTTTCACCTCTGAACACATGAAACGTTCTCTCTCTGTTGTTTTGGTGTCTTTCTGTGACGCCTGATGAGCAGCGTCTTAGCATTAGCCTCAGGTAGCTAGCTAACCCAGACAACTCGTTAGCAGGCAGACAGCTAGCGCCTGCTTAATGAGCTACTACAGGCTGATTAGAGGCTCCCCCTGGTGGAGCAACCAGCTACTACAGCCAAGGTTCATGACTTCCTACCTTGTTGTTCTTGGTGGGGGTGACGGGCTCCAGGTGATCGCTGCTGATGCTGACCACCTTCTCCGACTCCTGCATGAACACCGAACACATCCCTCCCTACGGAAACACAGAAGTCACATGACTCAACGATCCGACGACGCGTGACGACGCTCGCTGAGGAAGTCTGTTTAAAGAGCGGCTTTTATTTGATTTGAAAGGTTCTGATTTGACGCTTAGTTTCTCACCGTGACGCTCCGGATGATGCCCATCTGGCCCATCAGGTCCATGAAGGAGTCCTTGACCCGGACCAGGATGTCGGTGGTGACCCAGTCGCTGCTGCCCTGCTCGATGTTGGAGCCCGGGGTGTGGGGGTTGTAGCCTCCAGGAGAGGGCGCTCCGGGCGTCATGGGGCTGTAGCCGACAGGACTCGGGCTGGGGCTGGCCTGTGGAGGCAAGAATCAGTTTTGATTTATTTTTAAAGCCTGGAGTTCAAACAACTTCATAAAACTTCTTTTAAAACTTTTTTTTTGTCTCCTGAAGAGTTTTAACTGAACAAAAACCAACATATGAAGTAAGAAGCTACCTGAAAAACACAAACAACAAACGGGACCGAGCTTCTGATGCTAATGTTTGGTATTTACAGGTGTGACGCTACAGACACACTCAGGTGCGTCTCCAACACTTAAACATTAAAACATCTGCTTCTCAGTCGTAACATAAAACCGAAGCATTCTGGACTTCTACAGTAAAACCAGGTCTTGTGTCAGGTCCTACCTGATAGGCCATGGGGGAGGGCGTGGGGTGGTAGCTGGCTGGTGAGTGCGTGTTCTGGTAGCCGACGGGTGAGGGCGCCACCTGGTGGTAGCTCTGAGGGCTGGGACTGGGCTGGTAGGAGCCCTGAGGGGACGGAGCAGCGTACGGAGAATACTGCTCAGTGTTGTACCTGGAACCACAAAGACCGGACAGAGGTCACGCTTCAGCCAATCACATCCCACGACACGCCCGGTGGAACATCTTTCTACATCTGATGGTGGAACATCTTTCTACTGATGGTGGAACATCTTTCTACATCTGATGGTGGAACATCTTTCTACTGATGG
>NW_007579744.1:22711-30053 GCF_000690725.1 Stegastes partitus
GGAACATCTTTCTACATCTGATGGTGGAACATCTTTCTACATCTGATGGTGGAACATCTTTCTACATCTGAGGAGCAGAGGTTCAAACTGGACTAGAAATTCTCCAAACTGACTCAAACTGTCCATAATGACTAAATTCATCTTGGACACATTCTGAGTTTTTATGGGTTTTGAGTCTTTTTGGACGAGTCTTGGTTCTGATAGTTTGAGTTGTTTGACGGTTTGTAGAACAAATGGGTGAAGAAGTGGTTCTTGTGGACGGTGACCGTGTGATGCAGCAGAAGACTTTTCTGAGTTCTCTCTGCTTCTTGTTGAAAACTCAGAAAGTCACTCAGAGGCTAAAAATGTGAGAGTCTGAGCTGCCAGAAGCTGCTGCTGCCAGAAAAACAAAGAAGTCAGATTGTGTTTCATCCTCTGAGTAGAACTTAGACGAGGATCGACTCCACTGAGGCTCATTAAACCCTCATTAAACCCAGATTAGACGTTTCTACTTTGAACTGATTCTCCTCTGAGACGGATCAACACCTCTCTGCAGATTTAAGGTTATTACATCTGTCAACAAGCAGAAGTTCTTCCACCGTCAGACACCAAACTCCGGACGGTTCCTGGTAATCTGACTGGGTTCTGTGGTTCTGGACTCACATGGCCGGCGTCCCGGGCGTCTGCGGGTTGTACTGGGGGTTGACCTGTGGAGACGGGACCTCCGGGTATCCCGGGGTTTGGGGGTTCGGCGTCCCTCCGTAGCCCTGCGGCGACGGCGAGGGCTCGTCGTCGTACGGGAAGTCGTACTCTTCCTCGTTCCTGCGGAGAACGACGCTCGTCAGACAAAGACAGACAGAACCTTCAGAACCGCCCCGTAGGACTGGATGGACTCGTACCTGGAAGGCGTGTTGGGGTTGCTGGGGTCCCAGGCGCCGCTCTGACCCGGCGTCCGGCTCCCATCATGCAGCGGGGTCTGAGAGCCGTAGTGAGGCGTCCGACTTCCTGTCAGAGAAACAACCACAGAGGAGCTGCTGTTAGTTACATTCTGGTTCTGGTTCTTCTGCCCATCGATTACTGACTGAAAACAACAGAGAAACCTAAAAAATCATAAACAAAAAAACAACAGCGAAAACTAGAAATAAATAAACACCTGGAGCATTTCAAAACAACTGATTAAATATAGAAATAAAAAACAAAAAAGGCTGTACAAGCAGAACAGCAATAATTTAGCCTGTAAAAATATAAAAAAAACAAAATCAAAACATAGAGCCAAAAAATAAACAAATTAAATAAATCGCAAATAAAAAAAATTCTGAAACAAAAATTAAAAAGCCTGTAGAACCAAAATAACAACTAAGAAGTAAAAAATAAAATAAAATAAATGTAAAATCAAAAATGAAATGCATGTAGAAATAAAACACAAGTAAATGTAGCTGTAAAAAAATTAAGCAAAAACCTTTTTAAAAAAAATAAAATGTAAAAATAAAAAAATAAATAAAATTCAGAAATAAAAAATAAATAAATAAATGTAGACATAAAAAAATACTTGAATGTAAAAATAAAATAAATAAAAGGTAGAAATGTTAAAATAATAATAATAATGAACCAATGTGGGTAGAAAGGCTTGTAGAATTAAAAAAATAAAAATAAAAGCAGAAATAATAATGTAGAAAAACATAAATGGAAATATGGGGGGAATTAAATATAATTGTTTCCCTTTTAAAAACTAAAATGCATTTTTTAATTTTGTTTGCATGTTTGGTTCATTTTTCTTTTTCATAAATCAGGTTTTAATTATTCGTTTCTTCAAAACAAACTTAAAGGAGCCCGACTGATTCAGACGATAAAAAATATTCAGTTTATCATCACGAAACAAAAAAAACTTCAAACCGGAGAAAAACTCTTGAAGTGAAAAAAATAAAACCAAATACTGAAATCGCTGCAAACATTCAGGGACGGGTTTTAATGTTTTCGTGGGGAAGCGGAACAAGACCAGACAAGAGAACGAAAGGCCTCACCGTCGTGTAGCGGCGTCTGGGATCCGTACATCGGCGTTCTGGACCCGGTTCCGTACATCGGGGTCTGGGATGAGTAGACAGGAGTCCGGCCGTGGGCGGACGTGGTGCCGCTGTGGCGCTTGGCTCCCCTGAAACGGCAGGTAAAGGTGAGATCCAAACCCGACCGTCACAGAAGAGCAGGAAACACAGAAGGTCAGCAGAAAGCAAAACGGATCCAGAATCCTCTCCTTTAAATCTCATTACGTTCAGCTTTCAACATGTGCAGGAAATTACAGTTTTAATTTCTCAGTGAGGGATAATAAACTGCAGAAACTGTCTCGGCCACAGTTGGAGACACTGGAGGATCTGAGGCGGTTTCAGGGCTCGATGACTTTTATCGTCCAACATGACGGTAAACAGAAGATCTGCTGGTTTTGATTGACGAGGTGACGAAGACGTCGACCTCCAACAACCATCTGGGCTCCAGCGGACACATCCATCACGCTCGTTTGTTTTGTCTTTGATTCTTCCTAAAGAAACTGTTGTGTGCCTGTTTGGCTCAGAGCAGAAAACAGGACAAACCTCTAAAACACGTCTTTATACTATAAAATAAAACACGTGTTAGATCTATGAAGTTTGCAGCGACTGACTCTGGACGGTCTCTGAACCTGAGATCAGGTCTTGGTCTCTATAGTAAAGTTCTAGGTTCTTGCTCTGTGCTTGTTTCCTCTGACTGGACCCTGCTGGTGCTGGATCTACTCTCAGCTGTCCGGCTGCAGGACAGCGAGCCGGAACCGGCGCCGTGGGTACGTACATGGTGGTGAGGCGCTGCCGGTCCACGGAGATGGTCTGGCAGGTGGAGTGCAGCTCGACTCGGGCCGTCGACTCGGTGGCGTCCTTCACCACGCCGATGTAACCTGGAAACGGAGGCGGGTCGGTGAGCGGCGCCGTGAGAGCAAACGGACACTAAAACCTGTCGAGGCGAGTCCTGACCTTTGTAGGGGCCCTGAGAGATGCGGACCGTCTGACCAATCAGCTCGTTGTCCCGCCGGCCTCGGCCACGCCCCATCCCGCCGCCGCCGCCGCCTCGCTGCTGAGCGCCTGCAGGACGAGTTCATCAGACCAGACGTTAACTTTTAATTTAAGCGTCTTAAACTCAAACTGAACTAAAACACAAACGTGAGTGTTTCTGTCACAACACGTTTCTAAGAGTTTATTTCAGAATAAATGCGTGACTGACGGCGTCAGTTTCACAATAAAACCAACGATAAAGTCCTAAAGCTCAGATCATCACCTTTATTCACACAAACACGAAGCTAACCGCTAACCGCTAACCGCCGGGAAGCTTCTCTGATCGATATTAAAAAAACACCGTCCTAGTTATTTATTAGATATATTTTATTACATATATTTTATTAGATATGTTTTACTTCTGCTCTGTTCGCTGCAGGTGTTGATTATTATTTTATTTGTACAGGTATGTTTTTTTTAGATTTTTTAAAATTGATTTTAAATCTGTTTTTTGTATTTCGGTTGTACATGTCTTTATTTCTTATTTTATTTCTACGTGTAACTTTTAAATCATTTTATTTGAACATGTATGTTTCTTTAGATTTCTTTTTTTGTCAAAACTATTTGCTTAATTTTTTTGTTGCTATTTTTTTTTCCACTACCGTGTGTTTATTTATTTTTGTGTTTTTCACTGTTACTTTTCTGAATTATTATGTATTTATTTAGATTCTTTTTTTAAATTCTAAAGGTATTTCTTAACATTCTAAATGTTTTTTACGATATTTATTTATTTTTTTTAGATTTATTTCTTTATTTGCTTTCAACATGTATGGATTTGTTTTTTGTTTTCAGTTTGTTTTTGTTTTTAAAGATTTGAAACCAACGCTGGTTAGGGTTTAGTTCTAAGGCAGGTTCTGGAGGTTTAAAGTGGTTTGGACGGAACAACTCGCCGCCGGAGCGTCTTTCATCTGTAGCTCACCTCCTCCTCCGTGGTGCATCGGGCTGCTGATCCGAGGACTCATCGGAGCGAAGCCTCCCACCGTGAAGTTGGTCACGTCTCTGGGCTGCAGGACACGACACGCGTTGAGCAACGACACATTTACATCCAGCAGGTTAATAAACACGCCGCTCATACACGACGTATGAAGCGCTGATGGTGTGAAGCGGCAGAAATGCAAACAAACGCTGCCGGCTGAAGAGTTTCACACGTTGAACCGACTGAATCCTCGTGCTCACGTTTAAGTTCACCACACATGAGCAGAAAGCCTGCAGGGCCTGTGGTGAACAAATCCACCCAAACCTTCTGTAAATGACGCACAGACCATAAAACTAAAAGAACACACATGTGAACGAGGGTCTAACGTGGATTCTGGACTCGGAGGAACCACTTATTTGGCAAACTGGATGTTTTCTCTTATTGTTCTGGGAAAATTCAAACTGATGTAATCGTTAATTACATTTTCCAACATTCTGTTTGTAATTTTTCTGGATGGATGTAGAACTGATCTGGTGTCAGGTTCTATCAGAACCCAGATGTGTTCTTCCTCCTAAATGTCATGTGTCTATCTGCTGTACTGATGAAGTTCTGAGGCTCAGAAATGATGGAAAAAGTCCATTAAAGTGATCAATCTGGACCCTCCTCTGTGGACTTCAAGGACCTGGACCTCTGGAACATTCACAGTCTGAAGGTAGAACTCTGGTCAGGAGATAGAGGTACTGCAGAAACAGAACCAGATGTTCTGAGGAGGTTCTGGGGGGAACTCTTCAGATGGATTACTGACCTTGGAGCCTCCGGCCAACACCAGGTGTCTGGTCTTGCAGACGAACATGCCTCCGTTCTCCACCAGCTTCTTGCAGTGCAGGAAAGCGAAGCCCCTGAACAGGTGGCGGATTTCACCTTCACGGCCCTGAAGCAGGAAGGAAACAGTGTCAGCTCACAGGAGGAAGGCTGAGGGCTGACAAAGGGAGACAGACCAACCTGTGGACAGTAATGGGTCGATATCTCCAGAAATAAAAGTCACACATCCATGAAACGTGGTGAGGACTCAGACGGGACAGTTTCCAGCAGGTCAGATGGTTAAATGGTTCCAGCAGAGGAGAACAAATTTTCAAACTGGGATGGATTTGTGTCTCCAGAAGGTTCCTGTAGGTGTCTGGATATGGATGGATTCATGCTTCCTACAGAAAACACAGGCTTTGGTCCACATTTCACCAACTGCTGACAACATGGAAGAAGCTTGTAGCTCTGCACATCAAGAACCACCATCTAGAACCAAACCACTGAATCAAATGCTAGAACCAGCAACCAGAACCAACATCTAAAACCACCATCTAGAACCACCATCTAGAACCAACACCTAGAACCACCATCTAGAACCAACACCTAGAACCACCATCTAGAACCAATACCTAGAACCACCATCTAGAACCACCATCTAGAACCACCACCTAGGACCAACACCTAGGACCAACACCTAGAACCAAAATCCAGAATCAAATTCTAGAACCAGCTACTAGAACCAGTGAACTCCAGGTTCTGGTTCCTACCAATGATCCACATCAGCATTTAGTCTAAACATGTAAAAACCAGAACCTTGTCTGGTCCAGCTTCACCTCATCAGGTTCTGCTGATGTTAGAGCCTCAACAGTTGGTGAAATGTGACCAGAGACTGGGTTCTAGTAGAACAATGGATCCATCCATAGACAGACACTGACAGGAACCTTCTGGATCAGAACCAGCCCGGACTGGACACTTGCTGTTTCTTGACATTTTCAAGAGTCAGTAATGAAACCTTGTCCTCTGCTGGATCCGTTGAGTCGTTGGGATCTGATGGAAACCGTCCTGTCTGAGTTCTCAACACATTTACAGAAGTTTGATTTCTGGACATATCGAATATTTACTTGCTGTAAGGGTGAAAATAGAAAAAAATTAAAGGCCTGAAAACGTGAAATTAAAAAAATTCAGAACAAAAATATGCAGTTTTGGGTCCCAGATAACAAACATGACCCGTATTCATGATCAAAGACTATTTCCAGTGTAAAACCACCCATCAGTTCTGTCTCCACTCTGCTGCCACATTAGTCCTTGAATTGAATTCTTCTGTTTATTAGAAACAACAGACGCCAGCAAGTCATGAGTGACTCACTCCTGAAAAATTCTCGTCTGTAAACATGAATGCAGACTGAAGCGAGCCTTAACTTCCAGAATAAACCATCCTGAGGTCCTCGAGTGCATGAAGATAACTTTCTATCGGCTGCGTCGTGTCACCGCAGCAGGAAGTCCTCCAAGCTCCCCTAAATATTTATGTGCAGATGTGCTGATGTTCTTACGGAGTGCGGCCCGTCGATCACTTTGACGATGTCCTTGACGTGGATGTTGTTCTGCTCCGAGTCCAGCGCCACGGCGAACCGGTTGTCCTTCCGGCGGTTCACCGCTTGGTGCCGGACCGTCAGAACCTTCCCGTGCATGTTGAGCACCTGAGACACGGCAGTAAGTCAGTAAACTCGTCACACGCTTGGTGAACACGTGACCCCGTCCCGGAGCGGTCTATTACCTGGAAGGTCTCCCTCTCCAGGCGAACGATGACCCCGACCGTCTGAGGGTCCAGCTGGACCAGCTCGCCCCACTCGTGCTGCCCGCCAGCGTCGACGCCGGACGCCGTTTCTGAGCAGAGCTGCAGGTCTCTGGGCAGAACCTTCAGCTGTGGACACAAAGTGAGACACAACAACGGGAGGCTTGAAATCTGAGGTTTGAAATCTGAGGCTTTCTCGTTGGCGCGTTACATTTCTGAGACGATAAGCTGCTTCTTGAGGCAGCATCTCAACTATCTCGGACAGATTTCTCTTTCTAGAAACCACTGTTACCATCTAGAAGTTGCATCTGTGGGTCAACGGAGCTACAAGTGTGTGCTTCAATATCTGAATCACAATCAGGCTTCATGCAAAGTAAGAATTTTACAGAGTAAGTTTAGTTTTTGCATTCTATCAGAATAAGACAAATATTTAGTGTCTGCTGATACTGGGTCCCAATCTGATACCATCCATCCATCCATCCATCATCTCTACACCTTAATCCTCACTGGGGTGGTGGGGGGCTGGAGTCTATCCCAGCTGACTCAGGGTGAAGGCAGGTGCACCTGGACAGGTAACCAGTCTATCACAGGGCTACACTTAGAGACAGACAACCAAGCACACTCACATTCTGACTACTGATTACTGATTACTGACTGATGCTGCTGCATTCAGCAAGAATATGTGTGCATGTAGTTTGTTCAGCTGGTAAAGGAGCACCGTGATGAAGACCTCTGTGATGTTTAAGGACATCTGTAACAGACTCGCGCCGTGCAGGTCGC